>NW_024582078.1:4499466-4544480 GCF_017639235.1 Corvus kubaryi | reverse complement strand
CGCGCAAGCGGCGAGGGGCGGGGCCACGCCGACTGCAGGCAGGGCCAGGGAGGACGGGGGCTCGGGGTGGCCCCGCCCAGCACCGCCGGCACCCGCAGCGCGGAGCCCCCCGGGCAGGGCGAGAAGGGGCGGAGCCGCCGCCCCAGCCCTGACCGCGCCGTCTGCCTGCAGGCAGCGAGGGGCAGGACCAACAGTGCGAGATGCCGCCACAAGTCCCTCCCCACGCACAACTTCAGTTCGCAGGTGTAAGGGGCGGGGCCAGGAGAGGGTGGGGCTTGTCAGCCCCAATGGCAAACCTCAGCTTGCAGATGGTGAGGGTGGGGCTGTTTAGGAGCTTTGTTTCGTCCGTTTGCAGCGTCAGCTTGTTCTGTCAATGGGTGTCGGCGTCGGCAGGGAGGGGTCAGATGATCCACTGTTGTCCCTTCCAAGTTGACCCATTCTGTGATCCTGTGTCCCCACGAACCAGCTGCTGCCATCAGGGTGTCATCCTGTCCCTGCTGCTGTGCACCTGTGCTGAGGTGTCTCCTCACAGGCAGAGGCCCCAAGGCTGTGCGGCTCCACTGGCACTATGGCCTGGGTCTGCGCTCCCACAGCCGGCATGAGGGCACACAGACCTGCAGGGCTTCACCTGGATCACACCCGGGCACCACCAGCGCCCAGCCCGGCTACCAACACCTGGGCACAGACGAAACCACTGGTTGTGTGCCTAGCACTGTGTGCCCTCTGCAGCCCCTCCATCCCATTCATGTCCTCCTCGGGGTCTCAGGCTGCTCCCACATCCCACTGCCATAGCCATTTAGGTTGGAAAAGACCTCCAGGTTCATCGAGTCCAACTTATGACTGAATACCACCTTGACAACTAGACCATGGCACTCAATGACACATCCAGTTGTTCCTTAAACGCCTCCATGGACTCCATCACCTCTCTGAGCAGCCTGTCCTGATGCCTTTTCCTGGTCTTAAAATCAAGAGTCAAACACGGTTAGAAGGGGAAAAGGGATTTTACCTTGGTATTTATTTTAAGGATCCTTAGGTGCACACGTGCAGGTCAAATGCGCCGAAATGCACACTGCAATGCACACCCCCAAAAGATCTGGTATAACATTATAGGTTTTACTAATTAGCACATCTATCAAAAATTCCCCAATGAGAGGCTCGAGTGAGCCCCCCTCCCCAAGGAGCCTTCCCCTGGATGGTTCTATCTTAGTTTACAGAATGTGTTCTGGAGAGGACCTTGGGGTCTGAGGCATTCTGGTCCCTAACTATGAAGCTTCTAAAATGTTTAGTCTCTCAGCTTGACAAGTCCAAGAATGTAGGCAAAAGCACTAGGAATACAGAAGTTGTAAAAAAAGGTATAACAGGGGTATAAAAGAAAAGGCAAAAATCTTCATGGCATCAGTCCCAGTGTCTAATCACCTTCTCTGTGAAGAAATTCTTCCTACTGTCCCATCTAAACCTCCCCTGGCACAGCTCGAGGCCATTTCCTCTTGTCCTGTCATTTGTTCCCTGGAAGCAGAGCCTGACCCCTAGCTGGCTACACCCTCCTGTTAGGGAGTTCTACAGACTGAGAAGGTCCTCCCCAGTATCCTTTTCTCCAGGCTAAACAACCCCAACTTCCACAGCTGCTCCTCACAGGACATTTGCTCCAGTCTCTTCAGCAGCTTCACTGCCCTTCTGTGGACCCAGGTCTCTGGGGAGCAGGACCACAGGAACCCAGTGGGTGCACCTGGGATATGGTGGCAGCTCCCAGGAGGTCTGAGGGGTCTGATGGGTCTCAGTGCCTGGGGTGGCAGGAACCCAGGGCACCGTTCATGCTGTTCGGTCTCTGACACCTTGTGGTCCTGGCCCCATCTGAGAAGGGACATATGTGCTCAGTTCTCCCAGGGCATGGCTGCCCTCCGCAGCTGGCCTGGGGTGGACCAGGCACAGGCATGGTGCCCCCCAACACAGCCCCGCAGCCTGTGGCAGACCCAGTCCACCCAGTCAGTGTGGGGCTGCAGGAGCCTCCATGCAGAGCAGGATCAGGAGAAAACATCCCCTCTGCCCTCGGGTTGGGAGCTGCAGCTCAGCGCTGCCCCAGAGCTTGCAGCACCATTGGTCCTGGGCCAGTCTCAGCCTCCCTGGGTGGCTACAGCATGGCTGGGCAGCAGCCAGGTTCTGCTGCAGTGGGATCTGGCTGCATGGGAAAGGTGGAGGGAGCTGCACACATCCCTGCTTCTCAGAGTGGCTCAGGGCGTGGCTTCTGATGACTGCAGAAACTGGAACTGGATGCTGGTGGCAGGTGGAAGGAGATTCCCACAGAGCAGCAAGGCTGAACTGCCCTGCCTGTTGCTGCTGGCACATAGGCAAGGATATTAAGCTATTATAGAGTGTCCAAAGGAGGGCTATGAAGATGGTGCAAGACCTGGAGGGGCCATGAGAGGAATGGCTAAGATCACTTGGTTTGTTCAGCCCAGAGAAGAAGAGCCTGAGGTCAGACCCCTCATTGGGGTCTGCAGCTTCCTCCCGAGGCCAGCAAAGGTACAGCTCCAATCTCTGCTCTCTGTGACCAGTGACAGGACCCAAGGAAATGTCTTGAGGTTCGTCAAGGGAGGGTTAGGATTGATATTAGGAAAAGGTTCTGCCAGAGGGTGGTTGGGCACTGGAATGGCCCCAAGACTGTCAGAGCTCAAGGAGTGTTTGGACAACGCTCTCAGGCAGAGGGTGGGACTTTGGGGTGTCCTGTGCAGGGCCAGGACTTGGACTCGATGATCCTTGTAGGTTCCTTCCAACTCGGGATATTCTTTATGATCTGTGCGAAAAGGGCTGAGCAAGGACAGGGATGATGCCAGGTGGAAATCTGCTGTCTGCATCAGGGTGGCTGCTGGCAGTGCTGTCCCCAGCTGTCCAGGGCCGCGGGCCCAGGGGAGCTCAGTTAGGGGAATCTGCTCAGGGCCCAGCACAGGGCCCAGCACAGGCCTCTCCAACAATAGTTCCCAGTGCAATTTGCATTTATAAGATTATTGCCATGGCAGCAGAAATTTGCATATTAATAGAAGCCTGTCTTAATTGCTGAGCTGCTCTTAATGTCTTGGAGCAGAAAGGAGCCTGTTGTGATTCACCAAGCTACAACTGCCACTGCTGGGGGCCCTGCCTTCTCAGCCAATTTCCTTAAATCTCTCTCTCCTGCTCCCTCTGCCAGTCCCAGTCCAGCGCAGCTCAAAGATCTGTGCAGCTACCCCCAGTGTCCATTTAGAGGTGACATCCCTCTGAGGGTCCTCTGGGACGATGCCTCTGGGATCTATTTGCCCATGCCGGGCTAGTGCTATACACAGAACACCTCCTGTGTGCCCAGGATTGCCCACGATTCCCTCCAGGTGTTTCAAAGCCCAGCCCGTGCTAAAGTGGGCACAAGCCCTTGCAGAGCAGGTAGAAGTAGCACACCCGGGGGTACAGCTGAAATGACCCTGCTGGAGGTAATTCCAGCCCGGCCATCGGTGTCAGTGCGGTTTAACACGGACGAGGCACTCGATCCTTTTCCTGTCCCTGGCTGGCACAAGAGGGATGGAGTGGTCAGGGACTTGCCATGGCAGGACTTGAACATCTCCCTGAGATGAGGAATCTTCCCTGTCCCCAGCACAGGTCAATCCTGGATCCTTAGGGCAGGGGCAGGAGGCTTTGCTGCAGCCCAGCCCTGCTCATCGCCCTCGGGCCACTCTCCTCTCCCAGCACCTGGACTGCTTCCCTGAGCATTCCGAGGGGAAGCCTGGGATCCTGCTACAGCAGCAGGAGGCCCCCTGCCCCTGCCAGGAGCACCGCTGGCCTGGGCACGCCTTCCCGGCTGGGTGGCAACGGAGACTCAGCACATCCCATTGCTGTCAGCAGCTTCCACAGTGGATCCTCCCCGGCGAGATGCTTCCCAGGCTCCAGCCCGGCATGGCTCCCTCCTCCCCGACGCTGAGCTGCAGCGTGAGAAGGCTCAGACTGTGCTGGAGCTGAGTCTTCGCCACTGGATGGCACACGAGCCCCGGCGGAGGAGCCCGGGTGGCCTCGGGGTGCTGAGCAGCCCGCTGTCGGCTGCGGGCTGGGGGTGCCGGAAGGTGCTGAGAGGTGCGGGAGGCTGCCAGGAGGTGTTGGCAGGTGCTGGGCTCCCAGCCCCTCAGGTCTGCTCCCTCGACGCCGCCCTCGGGACCGTCAGTGGCTGGGTCGGAGCGGGACTCTGACCTTGGCTGAACAGCATCTGCTGCACCTCTGGCTGGGTGTTCAGCCGCTCCGCAGGAGCACGCAATTTTCTTCCCGACCAGCACTACCTCCAGATAAGAGTGAGCTTACCACCCTGCTCCTCGCAGGTTAGAAATTCAGGGAGGTTTTTAAACCTGCTGCTCCTGACGAGCTCTTTATTTAATATTGTCCTTTGTGCCAACGACTCTGATGGAAGGCAGAGGGTGCCAGCCTGGCCAAAACTCCCAATAAAAACTCTTCTCTCCCCCAAATCTCTGACCAGCCACTTTTCTAACTGCCCGTGCCACCCTCTCAGCCCTGTTCTCACCATCACAGAGGTACCTCTGCATCCCTTTCCTCATTGGGACATCTCCACCAGCATCCAGGCAGTGCAGGGTGGCCTTATTCTGTGGGATGCCCAGTGCTCCGGCACTAGGATGGCACAGTGCCAGACTGGCCAGGCTGTGGCTCCCCTGTGGGGTCACCGTGCCCCAGCTTCCCCCTGGTGCTGCCACCTCATCAGCTGTGCTGCAGGTCCCTGTGGCCTGGCTGTGCCCAGGAAGGTGAGTGGGGAGCCAGAAGAAGGGACAGGTTGTCTCTCTGCTGCCCTTGGCTCCATTGTTCTCCCATGGCCACTGTGTCAACAGGAGCTGGAAGAGGAAACAGGGGCTTAGAAGATGCCAAGACCCCTGCTGCTCAAGGAAAGATAAGGAGGGAGGGGGCATTTACGGACTATCCAGGGGTGGCGGATGCAGGAGGTTCCCCTGTGGTGCAGGAGAGGGACAGCATTGTGTCCCCAGACAGCTTTCCATGTACCATGCTGAGTGTGGGCAGTGACTAGGGATGCATGGGATGCTCAGGAGTTGGTTTAGGCCAGACGTTTAAAAAGATGGAAGTGATTTGCCTGTGAAGCTTTGGAGAGGGCTGGCACTGAGGGGAGGACTCCATCACCCACACGCCTTCCTCATGGCACAGAGATGGCTGAGCTCTGGCTGGGGTTCTTGTAATGTCCCTGTCTCCTCCAGTCCATTCCCAGGATGTTTGCACCATCCCAGAGCCCTGAGGGGTGGCATGCAAATGGGCAATCCTGGCTGTGTCTGCCCATGGTCCCAGTATCCAGGGCACTGCGCTTGCCTGGGAGGAAGGGATGAGTGCCATGGGACTGGTGGCACTGCCGCCTCCCTTGGACACCCCTGCAATGCAGCAGTCTGCTGTGCACCTGCTCCAGGAGCAGGATACCAACCTTCCCACCTTCACTCTGCCAACAAACCAGGACTGAACTTTGGACTTTGCCCTTGAAAGGGGTGACAAAGCCCAAAGAGCAGCAGCCATGGGCCTGGTCAGGGCTCACCGGTCTTGCTTGAAGCACATACGGGAGATACCCCACTGCCACAATCTCCTTCCAGGCTCCCAGTCGGTGGGTTTGGTGGCCAACGGACCACCACTCTGCAGCAGCCGATGGGCAGCAGCCAAGGAGCTGCTGTGCCTGTGTCCTGGACCTCTCCAAGTGCAGCCACCTGCATGTCTTTGCAGACACCCGTTGTCTGTCTGGGAGCCAGAGCCGAGCCTTGGCACTTCCAACCATGTGTGCTGGAGCTGGGCACTGGTGCCTCATACAGTCCTGTGGGTTTGCTGTAGCGTCTGCTCAGAGTCAGATTCACAACGTTGCCAAAAGCCCCCAACACCCCCACAGCCTTCTGGGTGCCCCAAATCCACACCCTCCTGGTCATCAAGTGCTTCCCAGGAACAGTACGGAGATCTCCAGGCCTGTTTTTCCAGGGAAATCACTGCAACACAATAGCATCTTCAGCTGGAGCCTGGCTTCACTCCACTGACATGTGGCCAACACCTACAGCCCTTCCTCTCCCTCCCACCAGTTTGTTTTGTTTCCTTCAACATTTATAGGTCAGCTGGAGTCAGGAGAGCTAATGAGCAGGAGCATGGCCCTAGGGACTTCCCAGGCTGTTATGGACTAGGGACAGGGTGGGATGGGGAATGCTCCAACAGCACACAGCTGATTTGGGAATCCCTGCATTTCAAGGGTGGTGCAGGTCCAGTTCAGAGATGATGGAATTGACTCGCAGTGAAAGTGGAAGGTGAAGCTCTTCATAGTGAAGGTCTATGAAAAGAAAATCAGGAACAGTCTAATATTTATCACATCGGGGAGACCAAACACTGTGTTATATTAAACAATAAAATAGAACTCTTCTTTTGTAACCTTTAAGCTATATTCAGATTTATGTTCTCACTGTCAGACCAGATCAAAGGATTTCTAGGGGAATTTATTTGAGGAAGGTTTTTGGGACATACACCCATGATGCTGCTCTATTGGGGCACTCAGACTATGACACCAGTCACAACTCTTCCTTGTTGTCACTCAGCATTATTTCCAACACAGGAACCAACCTGCACATCTGTTCTCTGGTGTGGAAAAGTGCCGGATCCAGGCAAGGAGACCGTGAGCTCTCCAGCATCTCTTCTAGACCACTGGGCGTGCCCAGTTCAGGAGGAGGTGAAATGTGAAAGCCATGTCCTGGTCCCTTGCTGCTGGTAGGTCCCACTCAGAGGACACAGGGATCAGGCTCAGGAGCCACAGTCATGCAGCAAGGGAGCACCAGTGTGAGCACCAGGCCTTCGCCTGCCACCTGTCTGCCCTGCAGCCACAGCACCTCCCGGCACTGCTGTGGCAGGAGCACATGGAGGCAGCGTGGGATCCAAAGAGCACACCGATGTCAGAGCCAGGACAAAGTCTGGCAGGACATGGAGAGGTGTGAAAGGTGAAGTGCTGTCACATGTGCCTGATCCACGTGACTGCCAGTGCAGGACATCGTCCACACTGTCTGCCTGGTGCTCTGCACTGGCAACACACGGTGGGCCAAGACGGGAATGTCTCCCACCATGCATGTCTCCTGAAGCAGGCACAGGAGCAGGGAGAATCATCCATTCCTGTGGCTATTGGGTACCTGGGACATGCTGTGTGGTGTGTCCCAAGACAATCCCGGTCCCCTGGGGTCATGTATGGACCCTGGCGGATCCGTGGCATGACCACGCCAGTCCCTGGTGGGGTGCGGGGCCGAGTGGGTGCGTGTGAGATGCCCGCACACCCCAGCCACGGCATTGCCTTTCATGGGGCTTTGTCCACACCATCACTAATAATATCAAGGTGTTCTGCCAAGTTCCTTCCAGCAAACCTATGACTTCATTCAAAGTGACAGGGAACCTGATTTATTATACTAACGAGCCAGCGATAAATAAACATGACCTGAGAGAATCCCAATCCCACAATTCCATTCTTGTTCAGCTCCTTGGGGGAGATGAAAGGTTTCCTACAATTTCCCAGTGCTACTCAGAATATCCCCTACTTGATCTGCCAAAGCTTTCTCCTGCTGTCGAGCCTGGCATTTGATTGAATTGACAGAAGCGGCTTATTAATTGTACTAATGAGGGGCTCAGCAATATGGAGCGGTGGAGAGAGTCCAGCGTGGCTAATAAAATGCTCAAAGCTGAGCAGAGCATAAGGTCACCGTGTTGCCAGGCTACTGGCTAAGCTGCCTGGAAAACGAATATGTGAACCAGTAGGTGACTCTGGGAAAAATATTGCTCCAGAACTCACATAATTAATAAGACAGTGATGCTTTATTTTCTTAGGAAGAATATAGAGCAGGGAGTGTGCGAGCACACAGGCGTTGCAGCTGAGCGGCTGGGGTGGCTGGGGGCTGCGGCAGCTATGCTGGGGGTGGGATAACAGGGTCTCCTCCTCTCCCGGCCTTTTCCCAGCATGTTCCTTGTCTCAGACATGCAGGAGCCCAGAGCCAGGCTCCAGGAGAGGCCTGAGGAAGGTGTCCATGCTGTGACAGTTTGGTGTGGCCTGAAGGGAGATTTTGGATATCTGGTAACAATAAGGGAACTGCCCCGTGTTTGACCTGAGCTGGTTCCCCAAATACCACTGCAGGGAGAGATAAACAAGGCTAATTAGAACTAATGATAACTGTAAATTTGGCAAGGGGATGTTCTCGGGATCTCTGATCTCTTGAGACAGTAATTCCTGCTGTGAGTTTATCACACAGTCCCCAAGGGTCTATAGCAATAAACAGGAATATTTTTGCTCCACTAGGAAGGAAAAAGGAAAAGAAAAGGACAAATACTGATCTTAATCTCTTTATTTGCAACTAGTTTTGGAGCCCCCATTCAAGTTCTCCAAATTGCACCTCACCAGGGGAGCTTATTCTCATACCAGACTGTTATCTGAGCAAAGCCCTGGAGCACAAGCCTCTGCCTAAAGCAAACACTGGAAAAAGGTCATTAATCTTTCAGGCTCGTGTGGGACCTGCAGCTGTGGCACTGGGGGCTCCCACATGCCTCCTGTGCTGTCTGTGGGGCTTCATGGGCTGCCAGCTCTGTACTGGGAAGTGTCAGCGGGGTCCCTGCACATGGAGGGACCTCCAGGGGTCTGAAGTGTCCCCCCAGCACCGAGCTGCAGGCCACTGTGCCATGTACTGGATGGGCACTGATGTTTTTCCCACTCTGTTGGCAGGAACAGCCTTTCAATCTGCCATCAGCTGGGCTGGGATTGCCTTTGGGAGAGATGGGTTGATGTGGCTGCCGTGGCCAGTGAGCGGCCACTGCTGAGCCACAGAGAAGACACTCAGACAACTCAACAGAAAGGTCGCTTACAAAATCCACCACACGGAAATGAGCCAAAATGACAGAAATGGCTTTGCCTGCAGATGGGATCATGGAGAATTTATCCATCTAAACAGAGAGGCCCATGGAGCCCTTCTAACTGCTGTGGGTGTCCCTGGCTGTGTGGAGCTGGATCCTGGCCCTGTTCCTGGCCATGGACTGGCTCCTGGGGAGGTGCTGGTTGCTGCCATGCTGTCCTGGGATAAGCCAGCGGTGGGGTGTTGGGGCAGACAAGAGCACAGAGTGCCCCAGACCCACATTCCTGAGGGGGCATGTGGCCTGGCAGTAGGGCTCAGACATGACCTGCAAGGTGGTGGGGTGGGAGCCGCAGTGGAGGGGCAGGAAGGGAGAAAAGGCAGCGTCTCTCCATGCAGTGCCTCAGCCCCCGGGGCTGCCGAACAATGGCTGGAAAGGTGATGGGGAGATGGGAAGTGTGGGGGGAATGACAGGACACCCTCCAGTTGCCTGTGCCCTGCCCCTGCCAGATCCTGGCAGGCTCCCTCCTGCTGGCACTTCCCTCTGGCCACGGTCTCATTCCTGGCCCCATGGCTCCCAATCCCACAGCTTCCTGCCCCACAGCTCCCTCTCCCACTGCTCCCTGCCCAATGGCTCTCTGCTCTCCCAAGGAGCCGCCAGCCCTTCCCTCCCAAAGTCTTTGTTTCCCTTCTCTGGAAGCCGGTGGATCTGAGGCTCAGGTTTCCAAGATGGAAAAGCAATTTCTTCCCCTGCAAACTGCCCCTGTTTTGTTTTGTTTCCTGACTCTTCTCAGCCTTGGAAGCCGGGGCTGCTGCCGCTGGGGCAGCTCACAGGTGCTGTGGTGCCTCTCCCTGGCACCCAGGGCCACCCCAGTGAGTATGAGCCCCCTGTGAGCTCTGCCCAAATCTTCACATGGATGGGTGCAGGAGCCAGGTGCCTTTCCCAGGGAGCTGCCTGCACCCCTGGGCCCAGCAAGTGCAAGCTGGCCGAGCACAAAGCTGCAGCTCAGAACAGCCCCCCATGCCAGAGGGTGGGTGGACAGCATGTCAGCAGAGAGCAGGGCCAGAGTTAGGGTTCCTGAGCTCTGGTATCCAGATGGGGCACAGCCTCAGCCTCGGCATGGCCTCAACCTTGGCTCAGGTGGGATTCTGGGTTTTTTCAGGCAAAAATGGGTGATATGAATCCCCTGCTCACCCCAGGGATCCATGTCTGGGGTCACAGCCTCTGAAACCTCGCTGAAACCTGTGCAGTATTAGGGATGTACAGAGGTACAGACTCTGCTCCAAACAGGATGGTCCACGGATTCCACCCCGTAAGTGGGAGTTTTGTCTGAATTCCCCCACGAGGGAAATGAAGCTAAAGATTTCTTGGTGTGAAGGCTCTGCCAGCACTGATGCAGCCCACTGTCCTGCTGCTTAGGGTCTCTTGGGCAGGGCGGACCACTCCACAGTATCCTGTTCTCGACCCTGCTTGCCCCGCACTGAGGATACGGAAGGCCCCCCTGCCAAGTTCCTCTGCCTGGCTCCTCTTGCCAGCTTGAAATTCACTTGGGAAAAAAATATTTAGACTAACAAATAACAACCCTGGCGGCTGGCCAGTGATTCAAAGGCTCCAAAAACGAAGCCGAAATTTGCAGCTGGCCACACTCCCTGCCTGACTTGGCAACAGCGCTGGTGTCTGAACACCTGCCAGGGCCAGGAGCGACCGTGGCGGCCGCAGCGGAGCGCGCCGAGCCGGCCGCGGGGCATCGTGCGTGCCCTGGCACCGCTGCCGGGCCGCCGACTGTGGCTGTACCTGTGCCCCGGGCTTTATTCTCACAGAAAGGGATCTTCTGGCTCCCGGGAGCAGCTCTGCCAGGACAAGGAAAAGGCCCTGGAAAAAAAATGTTTGCAAACAACACTGCTGCTGTGGGAGGCAGGGTGCCCGCCGGAGCTCTCTGGTCAACACCGCAGTGTGCTCAGCATTCCCGCATCCTGTGGACCCGCGGCCAGCCAGACTGGCCCTTCGCCCCACCCTGGGCAGGCTGGTATCACTGCCTGAGCCAGCTGAGCAGCAGCTCAGCCGGGGCGGGTGCTGCCGGGGCTGGCTGGGCAGGGGAGGCAGCGCAGTGCTGGGGAGTGAGCAGCCGGCTGAGAAAAGGCAACAGAGCCTGGCAGAGGGTCGGGGCTCCTGCAGAGAAACACAAACTTTGATAATCTTAAATGACACGGAGGCAGAGAGGTGCAGGGGAGCGGAGGAGCGGAGCAGGAGGCTGTTGGAGGGGCAGGGCACTGGACTGCAGCCCCTTGGCCTCTGCATGCCCAGGAAGGGGTGTCATGTGGAAAGGTAATTGGATCCCGGGATTTACTCAATGATACTGTGGATTATTTCATAGCCATCATATCACAGTGTAATCTTGTTATGGCATTACACAGCCACGTGCACGTGCAGCCCTATTGTGCCCATGGCTGGTGACACATGGAGACCTGCCCAGGATGTACCTTTGCTGAGGCTTGGTCTGAGACCAGACAGCAGAGAAGGGGGTCAGTTAGTCAAGGGTGGCTGCTGACAGCTGGGACCTGGGATTTTCCAAGGCACACAAGAGGCTAGGACAGGGTGCCGTGGCTTTGTGGCAGAGGGCTGAGCCCCTGGGTACAGGAGGAACACTGGGAGGTGGCAGCGTGGCCATTCCTGCCGTGGTGGTACTGGGGCGTGGGTTCTTGCCCCTGGCATGGGCTCCTGGGGCAGAGGCAAGAGGCAGCCATGCAGCTTGGAATGCAGCAGAGGTGCTGGGCTGGTTCTGACAGAGCTCAGACACATAGGGAGAAATTCTCCATCCTGGGAGACCTGAGCCCCAGGCATCCCAGGGGAGCAGGGTCAGGGCATCCCATGAGGCACAGGGGGCTGGGATGCTGCAGGAGACCTGGGAGTGGGGTCTGCAGCTGCCACTAGCCCTTCGACAAATACCTCCTGGGAGCCCAGACCACGTGCCTGCCCTCCCGCGCCCTGCACCACATTTGGCTGCTTTTCCGAAGCATAACAGAGGAAAATCCCGTCTCGGAGACAGTGAAAACACAGCTCACCCCCGCGAGATGTGTAAGAATAGCAGATGAGCCAGGGCAGGCAAACAGCCTTGACCGCAGCTTCCTGCCACAGGCCCAACAAGATGGAGCTGAAGGAGTCCCCGTGTCTCTGTACTGGGGCATCTGGAGCCAAATGGGGACTCAGGGGGACTCACGGTGCTGCCCGGAGAGGAGGGCGGCCAGTGCAGGGGTCTAAGACCTTGGCTCACCTGGGCTGGTGCCTGAATCCCTGAAGAGAGAGGGTGGAAGGAAACTCTGTCATCCTCTTCCCTCGTCCCTCAAGCTCAAGACAGGGAAGTGAAAATCACAGGGCAGCATCAAGAGCTGCCACCACCCAAGCCATGACCCTGGGCGCTGTGTGATTAATCATGTTTGGTGCTTGTGCCCTAATGAACTTCCACCCAGAAAGTAAGTATTTGTACCCGGCAGCAACAGGCTTAATCAAAAACAAGCTTTTTGAGTGTTTTTTGTTTGCGCCCAGCTGAAACACGGAAATCTGAAACGCTGCAGATCAGCCAACTCTCCCACAGCAGCTTTTCAGCAGGTTAACTTTGAACTGGGATGATAACAAATTATCTGCTAAACACACATGTGGGGGGAGCTCAGTGCCAGTGCGTCTGACTTGTCTTTAGCTGCTCCTGCTCTAAAATTCTAGTTTTCTTTGATGTTTTGTATCACTCAATTTTGTTCCTTTAAGCCTGTAAACCAGGGAAAGGGTAGCAGTGCCTTTATCCTAAGATGAAGCATGACCTCCTGCTTTAAAACAAGAGCTAGCTTTATTTATCCCCAAGCTGGGCTTGGGGAATAACAGAAATGTTTGTTGTCCCACAAAAGACTGGCTTAACAGCTATTATTAGAGAGGGAATGGCAATTTGGAATGAGCAGCTTATTAGGCACATTTAACCCTGTTCTCTGAATATGGAAAATCAGGGATTTGTTACCGGGGTTGTTGCAACTATTTTCTGCTGAGGGTTTTTGGAGCCAGCACGGTGCACCCACCCTGTGCCCATGTAGCTGTTGAGCCGTGGGTGGTTGTGCCGCCACGATGGGTCAAAAGTCGGTTCATGGGGCACCTGCCCAGTTGAGGAAGAAGTTCTGGCTCGCACAAAAGACTCATTAAATTGCTTTATGTAACTCCTCCTGCCTGTAGAGCTCAGTCACCAGAGTCTGTGTAAATCCAACACAAAACAGCACATGGAGAAGGCAGGACTGGACTTGCTGACGAGAGCTGGTTTTGATGGACACTTCACAGTGTCCAAACCTTATCTCCAGTAACATTAGCTTGGGAGGCAGGACTTGGGGTCTGTAAATATATTTTCTTCCCCAAAACAACCTTCTTTCTGCTCGCCACTATGGGCAACACTATTAGAGAGAGAGAAGAGTGGGACCTGATCTAGTGTGTGGCATCTCTGCCCATCGTGGAGAGGTGGAATGAAAAGACCTGTAAGGTCCCTTCCAACCTGAATGGTCCCTTCCAACCTGAATATTTATATGATTCTATGATTCCGTGATGACCTGCAGGGTGGGCAGAGGGGGCAGAACGGGCAGAGCAAGTAGGGTGGGTAGAGTGGGGAGACCATCCTAGTGGGATGGGGCGGGAGGAGGGTGCTGACAAGTGGTGGATGTGGCAGTGAAGCAGCAGCTTCCCAAGGACAAGCCACCTGCGTCCTGTCCCGAGCTTCACTGCTGGCAGGGCATGAAATCCTGGTCTCTGTGGTAGCAAAAGGCAAAGTCCCCAAAGCCTGTTCTGGGGCCAGGGCTGCCTCCAGCTTCAGTGTACTTTGGTGGTGCTGGACTTAGGCCTGTGTTTGTGCAGGGAGGGCACCTGACACACTTCAGAAAGAGCTGTCTCCAAGCGAGCCAGCCACAGGTACTGCTCCTTGCTCCCTTCTGCCCAGGGTCAGGAATGATGCTGGGCTGGGCCCTGGGAGGGAGCAGAGCCTGCAGGCTGTCCTCCCTGTCCAGAACTGGGGCCCGCTCCCTGTCAGCAGCAAGCCTGTGTTGGGGCATGCAGCAGCAGTGAGCTCCTCTCTGGGATCTTTCCTCCAAACAAGCACGGTCAAACAAAGCCAGGGGGACAGAGGCTTTCCTGACATTGTCGGTCCAGGCTCTTTGGGAACAGAACAAGAGGGGTTTTGGAACAAGCAGCACAAATATGTATTCACACATGCACACAGTAGGTTGTGTGCTCAAAGTGTGGGATGGGAGCACACCGTGGCCGTCCTGCCACTGGACCCTGCCAGCAAGGGGAAGATGGAAACGGTGACACACTCAGCCACGAAGAAACTGCCAGTGTTGGCTTTCCTGTCTCCCCTGCTCACCTCCATGCAGCCTGATGGGCTGGAGGCTGGGCATTTGAAGAGACAGGTGGCTGCACTGGCTGGGGCATTGCTGGCAGTGTGGTGCAGGTACCACTTTTCTCTCTCTTTTCATTACTGGTGGCCTCTGGGGGACTATTTTGGGGGAATGTTCAGGTATTGAGCCAGCCCAGAGAGGGAGAGTGGGGCTGAATGGTCTCATGCTGCTGCCATCCATGAGGGCAAGAGAGTTCGGGGCACCTGGGTAGGGATGCCAGGGGACAGTCACACAGACTAATGTCCCCTCTGTCCCCACCTTGGCCCCACGAGTGGGGTCATGTTCACTGCACAGATACAAATGTGACTCCAGAAGTGGTCCTCCTGAGAAACCCAGTCTGAACCACCAGGAGCTCACCTGAGGGCTCTGCATTCCCCCTACTGGTGCAGAAGAATGGGAGCATGCTCTCTGCTTTCCTCATTGCAGCTTCTGCCTTTTTTTCCCTGACAGTCTTCCAGATATGGGGCAGCCCAGGCTCTGCAGCATGGGGATCTGCACTGGTGCTGGCCTGGCAGAGGGAGAGGGCTCAGTGCCTTCCCCGAGGCTGGAGAGGTGCTCAGCCCCAAGGAGCTGCACACATGGCCCCAGGGTGACTCTCATGGCCCACTCCACCAGTGCCTTCCTTCCTTCCTAAGTGCTTGTCATCTTGGCCATCCCAGTGCAGCTGCACAGACAGGCAGGGCTTCCAGGTGGAGTGGCAGAAGCAGGCTCCATGCTGTCCATCAGTTGTGTGTTCAAGCCAGGAAATCTCAGCCGTCTGGTACTTGCCAGGCTCCAGTTTAAAAATACCTAAGGAAAATAATCCTCCAGACTCATCAAGGCCAAAGCAATTCTGGGCGGGTTCCTGGACAAATACTGCGGTTTGTGTTTTTGTCTGTTCTCAGCAGGCACTTGTCTCAGCACTCACTGCCTCCCCAGGGACTCACGGGGTTGGGGCATCCCAATGGCCATCCCAGCCACACTGTGACTTGGGAGGGGAGTGTCAGGCCAGATGTCCACAGCGTGCTGTGGGGCAAGAGTGCACGGCCCTGCTTAGCAGCAGGAGTGGCCCGATAGCAACTGAGGCCATAGTGTGTTTGGGAGTGAGGTGTCTCATGCCCAGGCCTGTGGCACTCACCCTGGCCTGTGCTTATCCTCTGTTTCAGCCTTCTCCTTCTCCATAACCAGTGCCGTCCTGCTCTGTGGATCTCTGGATTCCACACATTCATGTCCCCAAGCACTAAGTGGGTTTCTCCAGTGATTGCCCCCAAGCTGGGAGCACTGAGGCTGGCAGTCACCAGAAACAGCAAGAATCGATGCCCCGGTGCTGTGGGAAACCCTATGTGACTGGGTGGTGGGACCAGCATGGCCAGGGACTGAGAGGCATCTTCACAAGTGTCAGGGTCAGCTGGTCGATCCTCTTGGCTCTCAGGCTGCCTGCAGTACTTCCTCTTCAGACCTGTGAGAGTGCCCCAAGCTCCCCTGAGATGATGCAGGACCAAAAATGTCAAGTACTACAGAGAGAAGCCTGGCTTTGTGCAAAATCCCAAGAAAACAGCTGCTATAGATGCTGCAAAGGAGGACCAGAACTGGAGCACAGCCTGGAGCTCCAGCTCATCCCCATGGTGATACTACCCTGAGCTCACTGAAGGTAGCACCCTCCCAGAAGCAGCCCAGTCAACAAACCCATCAGCAGTGGAAACTGATCCTAAAGACGCATTGTGCGGAGAGGGAGAGGTGCTGAAGCCTGTTTGGAGATCAAGAGACATGGCTAGGAATGCCACCAACCTCTTGACAGCCAGGGATCACACAAGGCAGGTTGAAACCAGGCGGAAACAGGCTCTCTGGGCAGGGATACAAGGGAGAATGAAATGCAGGTGAGGTAGTGTTATTGACATATGAAGTTATTTGGTGCAGGGCATGGTTAAATTATTTGCAGAGCCCCCACCTTTTCCTCCCCACCCCAAGAACAGGAATAGAGTCATTAAAACAGCATGTTCTGGAACAGTGGAGATCCCGTGGGAGAGCTGGACACAGTGAGAAGTACACCCACCACCGTGGCCTGACCCCGTCCCCTTGCCTCTTGCCTCGGGGGTCCCCAGCTCTGCCAGAAAGCTTTTGGATAAAGATGATCCCAGCATCTGGTGTATGTAGCAGAACAGGATCTTGTGCTGGTCAGACTGGTTTGGGTGACCCTAGCTTGAAGACAACAGTGTGGCTGGGATGCAGTTGGGTGTTTGTGCAGCAGCATCACCTCTGTGTCTCCTTCAGCACGTGGTGATGCTCCATTCCAGTGGGCTGCCACTCCCCGGGGCAAGATTCACCCACCAAGCCCCTTGTGCCAGAGGAAACACCAGCCCCTTCCCTGGCCTGCATGGAGGCACTGGCAGCACTGGCTATAGACCCTAAAGGATGAGTTAGTTACCTGCTTGAGTGGAGGACTGGCGCTGCCAAGACGTGCTTGTCAAGCAGCCAGCACTTGGGAAACGAGGAAGAAGAACTTGGAAAGAACAAGACACTGCACTGCGAACATATGGGATAGCAATCTGCTGGGAAGGACAGCAGCCCACACACTCCTTGGAGAGAGAGAGAGACCCTCATGAGTGAGTCCTCACAGAGCATTGAATTAGTATTGGAAAGGACATTGAGCAGCCTCACTTTCCTCTGGGCCCAGGAATGGAGAGGCAGGAGGAACAGAGATACTATTTCTTGCACCAAGTAAGTTCCTTGGCAAAAGGTGACATGCTTGTGCAGGCTGCAGCATGAGGGCCCCATGGAACAGAACCAGGGAGCTCTTATGCCAGAGGATGAGGAAGAGGCACAGTGCAAGGGAAAAGGGAGGACTACAGCAATGGTGACATCTCAACTTTTGCCATGTGGTCTCCACGTGGTCAAGGATCCCTTATTTCTAGGCAAGCTCTCCAGGGAGAGGATGCTTATCCTGGCAGCAAAGAGCAGGAGTGGCAGCTGCTGGGATGCAGCTGGAGCCAGCACAGCCTTCTCTTTCTTAGGCAGGATGCAGCAAAGCCAGGTCAAAGCAAATGCAGCAGGCAAAGCTCTCTGCAGGACACAGTTACCCTCTTCCCATCTGGAACAGCAGGACCAGCTGACTTGCTGCCACTTGCCTCCGACTGCCACCACCCCACACCATCCTCCTCACTCCCTTTCCCCTGGAGCTCACAGGGAGGTGGCAGTCCCTTTTGGTCAGGGCTCTTGAGGTAGAATATGGGAGATTATCCTCTTTCTGCTGGCCTCACATCATCTCATGACCCAAATCACTGTCTCACCACTCACTGGTCACACTGTGCCCCAACAGCCGATTTTGACAAGGAATTATCTCCACTGCCACTAGGTAACAAGTATTGGGCTCTTCACGCTGACAAATGCAGATCTCTCTGACATGGCCACAAGTGTCAGGACCCAAGGGGGATCTTTGGGGAGATACAACCTTGTTAAGTGCTGGTCTGCATCCCTGGGGGACGTGTATGTGAGCCTGACACAGGCGGCAACAGAGCAGCAATGGGAGCCCAGACAGGTAAAATGTGTTGACCTAAATGAACATAAAAATGAACACAACCACAGAGGTCTTCCGTGGCGTTAGTGGCTATTTTGAACATCTTAGCATGCCCTTTCTTTCTAAGGTAGATTATTTTCTAAACAATGACAGAGGCCATTACAGCAATACACCCCTGAACAATGTCGTGCCTGTATCATCCATGGAGGAGAACTTGCACATTCCACGAGGACAGTGATCTGATGCCTTCTCTTCCCCATTCATTGTCACAGGGTAAACTCAGAGCCTGGAAGCTTAGTGGAAGTGAAATGTGAATCCAAAAGTTCAGAAAACCCTTTTCCAAAGCCTCGTCAGGAAACTAGGATGGATATCTCAATAGAACAGACTTTCCCAAGAGATTTCCAGTAATTCCTGGATTTGGACTCATGTTGTTACTTCTCTTATCAAGCAGGACATGCGTATTCATGACAGATGAGGACTAGACTTTTACGTCTGCTAGAGACATTAATTCCAAGAGAAATCAGAGCTAATGATTATGTTTTGAGATTACTAGAGGTCCTTGGTGTTTACAGTGGAACACAGAAAACCTGAATTTGTATTGCTCTGCTGAGGTCTCTCTCACATTCTGGAAATGAAATGGTTTAGCTGTCCCGGATGTTGAACTTGATTAGTGTCCACAACAAATGCAGTCAGAAGCAGGACTGCAAGGCTGCTTAGCGTTGCTTTTCAAGGACAGCTTTGTTGCCCAATATCCTGAAACAATATCCTGTTTTCCTCACAAGAAAAAAATTCCTAATGGGATTAATATTAAATCCGTCTTTTAAAGAAGACAAAAATGCAGCAGCACAGAGCAGGAAGGACTCTTTCCCATTTTCAGTAAGATGGAGAAGCAGCAGGAACAGCAGGAACAGGAACAGCAGAGATGTCCTGCAGCTTCTCACCTGCCCTTCCAGCCCATCGCTGCTCTGGCAGCTCCCTGGTCACTTGAGCTCTGCCATCCCTGGCCTCCTGTTTTGCGCATTGCTCTAAAACCCACACACTGGGGCATTGCACATCAGTGCCAGATGAAGGACATGCTCTCTGGCTTCATCCATCCCAGCAGCACTGGGTCTTCTCAAATAAAACTGGGAGACCATGTCCCAGCTGGGATCCCCCACAGCACTTCCCACTGCTTGTCCCCAGCGGAGTGGAGCACTTGAGCCTAGGTAGGATCTTAAAGAACAGCAGAGCCAAGTGGCTCTGTATGATCCAAAATCACCCCTTTGAGTTGTTATTTACCTTGTTGTCTAAGCAAAACAGAGCACAGGCCTCTCCCTGCTCAGTCACACAGGAACAGATGGATCAAGGGATCCTCCCACCCACTCACTCTTTGGGTTACGGTGTCTCACCTCAGAAGTGGGTGAAAGAGTTGGTTGTAGTCCCCGGCCTTTTATTGAGTGCACCTGGTCCATTCAGTGCCTCAACACGCTCAGAGCACACCCGTGACCATGCTTGCTGTGATGGAGGAGCAGTGGTTCCTTTGATATGGAAGCGCTCGCACTTCCCCACAGCTGCTCCGTCTCCATCTATGGAGTATCACTGTTTATTCCCTTCTTTCCCTTCCTTGGCTCACAGTTGAACTACACCACTCTTCTTTTGTCGGTAAAACAAATCAGAGCATCAGACATGTGACCCAGAAGTCAAGTAGCGTCATTAGGCTTTGGGAGACAGCAGCGTAACAGTCCCTTTTGTGCAGGACTTGGGACCCGTGGGGAGTGTAGAACACAGGATGCAGAGCTGCCATAGGCTGGTTTTCATCCAGAGGTGAGGAGCTCTGCTTGGGTTAGGAGCACGCTACCAGCAAGGTAGCACACACTGAGGTGTTGGGTACGCAGAGCCTGGGACTGTTTTATCCTGCAGAACCAAATTCTGAGTGGAATGGTGAAGGCATCCAGCTTGTTCACATCCCTGGGCACAAAGGCCCAGCTGAAATAACTGTGATCCATCACAAATGTCCCCCCCGGCAGTCCTTACCTTCGCGGGAGCACAGCTGCTAGCGCGGGCTGGCAACGCTCAGAAATGTTGTGGTGAACACAAAAGCACAGTCGTCAGGCAATGGATTTTATTTTTAATTCATTTTTAAGTGCTGATGGGTCTTAATATAGGCACTGTGCAGCATTCTGCACCTGAAGGCGTCCAGGACCCCCGGGGGCAGGGCCAGGTACGCCAGGAATGCGGCCAGGACTCCCAGGAGTGGGGGGTCAGGACCCCCCGGGAGCAAGGCTAGGAACCCCAAGAGTGGGGTCAGGACTCTCGGGAGCGTGTGCAGGACCCCCGGGAGGGATGAGGGCCCGGCAGTGAGCGGCAAGGGGACCTCCTGTTCCTGCCCAGCGAGTGGAACTCCTGCGCCGAGTCACTCCGCGGGACAAGTTCAGGGAAGTCCCGCGCTGCCGCTGCGCCGGGCAGTGTCATCCGGCGCGGCCTCCAGGCACACTCGGCCCCGAACCCCGTCCCGCCGCCGCCTGCAGGGGCCCACAGCGGACGGGGCGGTACGTGCCGGGGCGCACGGCCGAGCCCGCCCGCCGTGGGGCTCGCAGGGGTCGGGGGGGCCGGCGAGGCGCACGTGGCGCGGGGGGGGCGGTGCTCGGCCGGGCACGCCCCGCTCCCGCCCCCCCTCGCCCCTCCGCCCCTTATAGCGGCGGGGGCGGGGGCGGCCGCAGTCGGCGGTAGCGGCGGCACCAGCAGGTAGGGCCGGGGCGGCCCACGTGGCGCGACGGGACGGGCGGGCAGGCGAGCGAGCGGGGCCCTCGGGGTCAGGCCGCCGGCTCTGGGGGCCCCGTGCGCTCCGGCGGCTCCGCGCTACCCGGGGCCGCCGCTCCCGGCCCTGCTTGGGGGTCCTGGAGCCGGTGATGGTCGTGGGCCGTTGCCGGGGCTGGGGGTCGCCCCGGTGGCTGGCCGCGTAGCCGGTACGTTCGGTGGCCGGTCGGTTCCATACCGGCATTTCTGGCTGGGTTGGAGCCGCCGCTTCGGTCTCCCCACGACCCCGAACTGAGGGGGGAGCCATGTTTTCTTCCCGCTCAGGTATGGCCGCGTGGTGAGGATCCCCCAGTAGCCTGCCCCGACCGCCTTCGTCCCTACTCTCACTGGCAGTAGCGCCTTGGGGTCGGGGTTTCCCCGGCTTCCTTCTCCTGGGGAACGGTGAGGATGGACGATGGTGACCTCGGGGAGCCCGGGTAGCCCAGCTGCCCCGGAGTGGGGGTTCCCTGTCCCGGGGGGCTCCTCGTTCCCTCGGCCCGGCCGCTCCCCCAGTGTATTTGTGGGCCGCCCCGGGCGATCCCCGCACCGTTTGAGGGTGCTCGATAAACGCTGAGGTGCACGGAAGAGGTGATTACTGTGTATGTTTGGCTCTCGATAGAGGCGAGGAGGGCCTGGGAGCTGTGTGGGAACCGTGTCCCGGGAGTGGGTCTGCGGTATTGGGGTGCACGGGGGTACCCCCCGTCCCCATGGGGAGTACTCTTGCAGCCCGCAGCACCTGGGTGAGCACTATATCGTGATGCCGCTCATACCGGCCTTCAGGTGATTCCTCTTGGTAGGTGCTCAGAGCTGGACCTCGGGCACTCGAGGATGCTCAGGTGGGTGAGTGACCCAAGTCCTTCGGCACCGTGATCTCCTGTTGGCTTTGCGGGATGGACTGCGGAACCGTGCTCTGGCACCAGGAAAGGCGCCTTTAACGCTTGTTTCTGCCTTGCTCAGAGAGGAGGTGGCAGTAAGGTCTTGATGGTGCCATACGTGTTTCGGGCGCGCACCCAGCCTCCAGTGTGTGAATCACTCAGCCGGCGAGGTGTTGCGGTGACCGGCAGCAGAAAGCTGGGACTGCTGGAGTACACTGGTGGCTGGTGGTAGCTCACACTCGCTGGGCAGCAAGGGGCTGTCAGAACGCTCCCAGAGCCAGCACCTACCCGCTCTGGTCCTGGGGTCTGTTCTGGTTGAAGCCTGGTGGCCTTTGGCAGGTGTTCGCTGGCCCCAGGGTGAGATGCTCGGGGAGCTCAGTGGGGCTGGGCTCCAGACATGCTGCTGGGATGCTTCACCCAGGGTGGGTGTTGCAGGTCAGGCAGGAGTACTGCAGCTGAAGGGTGCACAAATGCATCATGGAGGAATGAACAACACTTGAGGGTTTGAAAGCTGATCCAGGCAAAGGGGACGGAGTGTGAACAGGAGGATCAGGATGAAATTGTGAGTTGTATTTGCGGCAGAAGAGGTGGGATTTGTGTCCTGGAACAGTAAATGGCCTGAGTGCTCACACGTTGCCCTTTATGGATGGACCTTTTGCACCACGGTTACTCGTGTTCTCCGGCTTTAAGTTTCTTCTGAGGAAAAAGGTGGGTTTTCTTAGTTCCATCACAAGAAAACAGGTATAATGATTCTGGTTTTGTGCCTTTCTGTGAGTCTTAAGTCTTTTTGTGGTGCACAGGCATCCCATTTTCATGCTAAGCGAGGTCATTAAGTGCTGTTGGATTCTCCCTCGAGTCTTTGCACTGAAGTTTCCTTGGCTGTGTCTGGAAGGAAAGGAGCAGTGCTGAGAAACGGGCAGGAAACATGTTGCTGGCATGTGCTGGGTGTAAAGAAACTCCCCAAGCCCCTGATGGTGCCTTTGTTGGGAAGGAACTTTTTTGGTCTTAGATGAATGGCTGGGGTGATAGACCTCCTAATTCCAGACAAATTCTGCTAGTGTATGGCAAATCTCTCTGCCCCAAAGTCGTGGGGCTGCCTGTGGCTGTCCTGGCCCCTTGGAAGGTGTGAAACATGGTTCCCTTCCATTAAGTGTTACCTGGAAAAAGTGTGAATGGTCGCATGTGCTTTCTCTTGACTCCTTTTTGGCACAGTTGGCCTGATTTATCTGGCAGCTAAGGTGGAAAATACCCAGTGACTTTCATGCTGTCCTTTTGTATCTCCTTTATGAGGAGTTGAAAAGCTGCACGTAGGCTTGGGAGGTGCATCTCATTAAGCCCTGTAGTGCAAATCTATTGTTGCGCTTTTATGGCTTTTCCTATTTCCTCCTCTGGAATCAGCCTATAACAGACTTAAGAAAGTGGGAGCCTCTCACCACTGGTATCGGTATGACTCACTTTCAGATGTGCCCTTAGAGCTTCTGCAGAGTAGTTGTTCTGTAGCCAAGGAAAATCCATGTGGGGCTGTAGTTAATTACAGAAACCACAATCACTGGAGTGCTAGTGGGCCCTCGGTGTGACCACCTCTCCTGCCTCCATCCCAGTGCTGCCTTGGTCCTGGTTTGAGGGCTGGGTCCTCGATGTGAGTGTCCCACCTCCATCCCTGTGCTCCTGGGTCCTTGGTGTGACCTCCTCTCCCACCTCCACCCTTGTGCTTTTGCGTCCTTGGTGTGCATGTCCCACCTCTATCCTGGTGCTTCCTCATCTGTGGTTTGAGGGCTTGAAGGTAGCAATAATGTGGCAGTGGCTGGGATCAAAATTCAGACTCCTGCTCTTAGGGAAGGGACAGCCAGTTCTGTTTGATGGTGATGACTGTGACTTTTTGGGATTTTGCAGCCCCTTGCTTTGCCAAGACGTGCGGAGCTGTCTCTGGCTGGTGTTGCGGGTGTCTAATGAAAGAATGCTGATGCTATTCCATACCACATTTTTCTCATTCTGAGGATTTCCGGGCGGGCACGGGGTGTCCTGGGAGCGTTCCTGAGCACCGCTGGTGCGGGGAGGATCAACTCTGTGTCCTGGCGTATGACTTGTGCGCGGCGTATGACTTGTGCGGGAACCGGGAAATGCTCTACAGGGGCTTGAGCACCCTCTGTCCCCTCCTGAGACTGAGGGGCTTGGCTGGCAGCTGGTGCTGCCAGGGAATCCCTTTCCGTGGGGGTGGGGGGACAGTTAGAGAGGGGACTCTGGGTGCTGTGCTGGGGGCTGAAGCTGATGTGAGCCCAGTCTACGTGCAAGAGCTGCTTGATTCACGTAATGTTCTTGTAACTGGCCTGCAAACCCCTCTGGCTGCAGGGTTTTGGGTCAGAGGGCTGTAGAAGAGCCATGACCACAGGTGTAGAAATAAGCCAGGCTTTCTCCCTTGGGCTTGTTGGTAGGTTGCTTAAGCTTGATTTCATGCTTTCTCGTATCAGTAAGATGCTCGTTCCTTACTGAGCACTGCTGATGCTAACAGTCAGGCACGGCAGCCCCAGATGGGAGCTTCTCTGGTGGATGCAAATAGCTGCTCATCTCTCTGGTTGGTTGGCTTCCCCCAAAGCTGCCAACAAACTATCCCAATATCTCACTTTGCAGGGCAGCTTGCAGCCTTTTGTGCCCTGTGCCGTGCTGGGGGTGTTTTGGGGGCTGAGGGGCTGTGTCCACCAGCGAGACCAATTGCGACTGTCCGGGGAAAGCCTGTGGTCCTGCCTGGTGGGGTGAGCAGGCTGATCTGTGCCTCTGCAGGTTGAGGCTCGTGCTGCCAGTGGGGGAGCTGGAGGAGGGCAGCTGCCAAGGCCGTGTCCCGTGGCGTCTGTCTGTCTGCGCGCTGGTGTTGGCTCACCGGGCCGGCAGACCAGGGCATGTCTGGGGGTGTGTTGGCCATCCCTGGTGGGAAGAAGCACTGAGTGGGCTGGGCTGCTTCTGGCCAAAACCTTGAGCTTGCCTGTGCGGGCTGCTGGCCTTGAGTGAGCCCTGCATGTGCTGCTGACCTTGGCTCACCCCAGCAGCAAAGGCTGGGGCTGAGCAGGGCCTCAATTGACTATTGTCCTGGTGCAGAGCCCTTGGAAGCGCTGGGGAGTCACGTAGGCCATGTGCTGCCAGGTTAAACCCCTGCTGTGGGTGCCCGATGGAATTACAGCTCTGTGCATAATGCTCTAAACCCACTTAAAACTGGTTAAAGTGGTGTCTCAACTCCTGACAATCTCTATTTCCTCTTACTTCAGGCCAGAAAAAGGCCAAATTTGAAGCTATAGAGTGTTATTGGCTGTGAACAGCTGGTGATTGCCAGCCCCTTCATTTCCCCAGCATGAGATCTCAGTTTCAGGGATCAGAAGGGATGTTGAGGGCCTGCCAGCTCACCATGTTGGGCAAATGTCCCATGGATGTTTATGGCGCTGTGCTGAGCACTGGAAGAGCCTCTTGTGGTGAGCTGGGCTTGGGAGGTTGTGCTGGGAGGGGTGGATGTGGCTAATCCTTGCTGGTTCTTTGGGCTGGGGCTGATGGGAACAGGCTCCTGGGGAGCAGCATCCCCCTTTCTGCTGCAGGCTTGAGGGAAGAGCCCCCTCAGGGAGTGCGATCTGTGCTGCTAGCAAGGGGCAGCTTCGTGCCCATCCTGCCTGGCCTAGGTGTTTCAGCGTTGGCAATCACAGGCCAAAGACTGGGTCCAGCTGATGAAGGCATGAGAGGCCTAAATGGCCGTTGGATAGCTGGGATATCCCTGGATGTCTTTTTGCTGTGGAGATCCTGCTCTGGACATTGCTATGTCCATCTCAGAACCTGGGGGAGCACAGGAGGAACAGACAGCAGGAAGCAAAGACAGCAGGGCTGGGATGAGCCACTGTGGACTTCACACCTGTGAAGATGCCAGATGAACCTCTGCTGGTAGCAGCACAAGCCTGTGTGGACAGGCTGATGATGGGTTGTGGGAGAAAGATATGGGGCTCTCTGCCTGTCCTGCTCCATGGGAGCAAGAGTTGAGGCTCCTTGCCTGCCCTGCCCCAGCCCCCAGGCACTCTGAGATCCCTGCTCCGTGGGAAAGGCTTTGTGAGCTCAAAGGGCAGCAGATGCTGCTGAGTGTATGCCCAGAGAAGCCTTGAGCTGGAGGGATGTGTGAATAGAGGCAGGGGTGTGTTGTGCCTGGGGAGGGCCTCTGTTTGGGTGGGGGGATGTCCCTCTTCCTTTGACCCCAAAAAGGAGTGGTGTGAGCCACTTCTATGAAGTTTTGGCCCCAGAAATACTTTGGGGCATTTGCAGTGCTTTATAAATGTGAGCCTCTGTCTTTCTGTGCTGGAGTCCTGCCAGTCTGAGCTTTGAAAAGTGCAGCAATTTACTGCATTATGTAACTAAAAGTCTTGAAATCATACTGTTCCAGGCCCGTTTGGAGAAAGGATAACTGCTTGTGGGTGGGACCTGGGAGATGGAAGGGCTTTAGTCTCTTGTGGGATCTGTTTCAAGATGATACCATCCTCATTGCCTTGATTCCTGCTCTCACTACTGCGGTGCAGAGGAGGGTGGCTGTAGGCTACTCATTCCTGCAGATTAGTCAGGACTTTTATAGGGAGCAGATGTGATACTCACAGTCATTACTTGGTTTCATCAGTCTTAATTACTGCAAATATGGTTATTTTATTTCCTGATAGGGCGAACTGTAGCTGGCTGCCTGGCAGCTGTGAATTTGATTTCTAGTCATGTCTTACATGTTGCAGCTCTTCCAAAACAGAGCTGAAAATGTCATAACTATGTATTTTGAGTGTCTTTTTTTTTTTTTTTTTTTTAATTTACCTTTTTGCAAAAGAGGGAATCTTTCCAGTTGGGCTGGCTGCCTTACGCGTGCTTTATCTTTTTTCCTCACTTGTTTGAAACTACTTCTTTGTGGGGGCAAGGAGGAAATTGTCAAGAAACCTAATGTGGTTGAAGGATGGGCTTTCTAAAACTGGTCTTTCTTAATAAGGATTTTCAGTGAGTCAGGGAAAAGTGTTGTGGCATGCAGAACTCCTCGTCTAAACTCTCTGGCGTCAGACTTTGGGAATCTTTGGTCTCAAAACCTTGTTCAGCTCAAGGTTTTTCATTGTGCCGCAGCAATGCAAGAGAGGTCATGTCTAACCTGCCAGAAGCCTTTTATTTTACAGAGAGATGCCACCTCAGCACCTGCAGGAGGAGGAATGCTGCTTGTAGGGGAAGAAAAAATAAGTGAACCAAGCCACAGTCATTTTGGAGCAGTGGAAGAATTGAACCAGTGTATATGTCTCAGGAACAAAAGGGAAAAATCCCCAGTGTCTCATCAGAACCCCCCCCCCGCCCTCAGCCTTTGCCTTGGATGGCTTTTATTGTCTGTAGTTTTAATTAGTGCTCACAAGTAGATTATATTCCTTGCTGGGAGTTTTTATAGCCAACACCAGGTAGTTTCAGCTTTCAAAAATGTTTTGGATAAATCAGTGTGGTTGGGTGATACTTTAAGGTTCACTGAAGGGTGTGAAAGCTCAGTGTGACTCAAAGCAAGAGGTAGCTGAAACTCCAGTGTGCAGCTTGTGTGGGGAGGGGATGTTCAGCAATTCCCAGTGCTCATGGTGGGTGGGTGGGCTGCTCTGTGTTCCAAGACACTGGACTGCCATCGGGAGTCTCTGTGGAGCCTGGCACTTCTGTTGGTGGCTGCTCATCCCGGGTGGGTGCCCACAGGTGTGTGTTGGCCTGGGGGTCTGCCTGCAGCTGGACACCATAGATATGGGCTCATCCTGGTGAGTCCCAGAGAGGAAATCAGAAAAAATGGGTTCTGGCTCCTGGGCATAGTTCAGCTGTGGACGTGCCAGGGGCAGCGTCTTGTCAATGATTCCTTTGTTGGAGTGGCGGGTGGCTTGGAGCTGCTCGTGATGGTCATGTGTTGCACTGGCCAGGATGCAGGAAAATACCCTGCCAGTGAAAAATCATTGTCTGGGTCAGGCTAAACCAGTCTTAGCAGCTTACAGAAACTGTCCTCCTGTGCCTTGCTTCCTCTCACCCTGTGTGGGTCCGGGGCATCACCTGAGCACAGCCAGGTGTCAGGTGGCTCTGGCAAACCTGGTGCTGTATCAGATAACTGCTGCCAGTACCTCCAGTGCCAGGTAGGAGCGGGATCTCCCAATGCCTCTGAGCCACCAGCTGCGCTTCATCTGAGACACCGGGATCCCAGCCTTGGATGTGCGCCCAAGTGACATGAAGTGAGTGAAAAGGCAGGATCCCATAGTTCTGTAGTGTGTGCTCTAGGGATGTGCCAGGTAGATGCTGGCATGTCAGCAGCCATGGATGAGATTGTAATTGCTGCGAGCTGGGGCGGATGTAGGCTATAAATAGGAGGCTGCACCTCTCTGAGCCAGCCCCACACTGCTTTGAAGTTGTCCCCTCTGCCTGGTATGACCTCAGGAGCTCTGGAAAAGTCTCCCCTGCTCGAAGGTGGCTTTTTCTTCAAGTGCAAACCTGAGCAGCAGAGAGCTATGGAGTGAGAGGTGGACTCTGGTGAAGGAACCTAATGTTGCCCCTTGGCTGGGGGTGCTTAATATGGGCAGGCAAGGTGGGGGTATCTCTGGCTGTGAGGCCAGGGAGGACTGCAGTGCATCAGAAAGTGCTTTCTGAAATCCCTGGGGGTGCACAGGAGTTCTGGAGCTGGTGGTGGATTTCTGTTGCTTTGGATGTTGTGACCCTTGTTTGTGAGCAGCTGCCCTGGTTATGGTTCCTTGCTGGGATGGCTTGTGCTGCTCTCGGCTGCCTCGACCAGCCTTCATTTGGAGTAATGGCAGCTCTGGAGTGTGATCCAGCTGTGCTGCAGCATGGGCCCATGCATGAGCAGCCTGACCCTGACAGCCTCTGGATTGCTCCCCTGCTCAGCCTCTCCGAGGGGATTCCACACTTCAGCAAGCCTGAATGACATTTCCCTGTTTATTTTGCTTTCTAGTCACTTCTGGTTTTGAGCTTTTTAGGTGAATTGTTTTTATACTTGGGTGCTTTGTGAAACCTGCCATAGCCTGTTTGCTCGAGGAGGAGGATTTGGATGCAGTTGGGTCAGGAGGTGCCCTGCCAGGGCCAAACTGCCAGGGAACCAGGCTCTGCTGGGACTGCTCTGTGTGGATCCACCTCCCCCTTCCCTGGTGGCATATAGGAGCCTTCCTTAGTCACCTCTCAGACTAAGTTTAGCCACAGCCCCTGACCTTCAGGGGTGGTGGGTGTGCTGTGACACCCAACTGCCCTTTCTCAGCAGAAATAGGGGTGTCCTATTTGGCTCATGCATGGTGATTTACTTCTCAGTGTGTCTGTGTTTAATAACCTTGGTGTGCTGTTCCTGCTCCAGGTGGCCTGGGGCTTCCTGGGAGTTTGCAGTGCTGGGGTTGCGCTCCTGGAGGTGCTGTGGGATCTCTGCCCGTGCAGATGAGCACTGGCTGCTGTCACAGACACTGCCTGCCCTTTCCAGCTTAGGTCAGGGTGTCATGTCTTAAATTTGTCGCTCACAAATGTGTGATGACTAGGGCTCTTAAAGGCCAACTGCAATCTGAGCATGTAGTTTGGGGTGGCCCAGTGTGCTGGTGATCCTAGGGTGCTTTCACCTCACAGATCAGCTTTCCTGAAGGTGGTGGGGGCACTGGTGCAGTGCCAGCCTTGCTAACAGAGCTTGAGCCATGCAGTTGTATGCCAGGAGCAGGGATTCTGCTTTCAGCTGATACAACACTTTGTCCTTTGCAGATCTTTGATCCCCAACTGAGTCATCGCTAACTTGATTGAAGATGCCACCGGCCATCGGAGGCCCTGTAGGATACACTCCTCCTGAAGGAGGATGGGGATGGGCTGTGGTCATCGGAGCCTTCATCTCCATTGGGTTTTCCTATGCCTTCCCCAAATCCATCACAGTGTTCTTCAAGGAGATTGAGGTCATCTTCAATGCGTCCAGCAGCAAAGTCTCCTGGATCTCCTCCATCATGCTGGCTGTAATGTATGCAGGAGGTAAGTGGGCTGGAGGCAGTGGTACATGTGTTCCTGTATCACAGCACAAGATGCTGCTCTCCTGCTGGGGCTGTGATTCCCACCTGGCTGTAGCGACAACAAACAAAACTTTGCTAAAAGTTGGAATTCTCTCCTTATGTGAGAGCAAAACCTCCTTTAATGAGTTTTCTTAAAGGAGGTTGCTCAAAAAGTTCCATTTAATGCCCAGAATGCAAAAACCAGGTTAATCTGTCCTCCTCCACAAAGCTGTAAAATCTTTCCGGGGAATTATGACTTGTGTAATTCTGCCCTTGTCCTTGTTACAGTAGGCTGTGGATGCTGTGTCTGCTCCCAGCACCCTCCTGAAGGTCGGGGAGCTGCTGTGCCACATGTAGCAGCCCTGCTCTTGGGGGCACTTTCTTTTGGATAAGACATTGATCTTTTTAAATTTTTTTTTTTTTTTTTCGATTCAGGGAGCAGTGGGTGTATCTAGGGATCTGACTCCAGTTTCTTGTCAGCTCAGTTGTGTTTGGAGTGCACTGAAGCCTCGTGCTGCATGTTACTCCTTGCTGGTGCCAAGCAGTGCCGTAGGCAGCTCGTGCTGTTTGAGGATGGCAGTGTGCACTGGAAGTACAGAGACACGAGCAGAATAAGGCAAACCCACCTAAGCTAGAACAGTTTCCCTCTCCTGTCCTTCAGAAGCTGCCTTTTGAAGGCTTTTAATTCCCAAGCTGGGTGCTTTATGCATGTTTTTAATGGGTGAGGAGCACATAGAGCATGGTCTCCAGACCCTGGGGTCTTGTATGTGCCTGCAAACACAGCGTTGTGCTGGGCTGAAAGAAACACTTTGAGCCTGCTGTTGTGGCCACTTCAGAGGCAAATGGGAGCTTGTCCTGCTGCCAGTCCCCAGCTGGCAAGCTGCCCACAGCCTTGTTGCATTTGTGCATCCAAAGGAGCTGACGTCAGCTCCCGGCTGAGCACGAGGCTTTTCCTTTGCAGGGAACAGGCTCTGCTTTGTCCTCGCTCAGCTACTGAAGCGACCAGCACATTTCCCTGCTCCAATGTTGTAACAAGCTTGTAAACCGTGTAACTGCCTTAATGAGACCCAATCTGGGCCATTCCTCCTCTCTTGATAGCTCAGAGCTGGTTCCTCTGGGGGCACTGTCTGGAGCTGCCTGGCAGCAGGGATAAGAACTCCCTCTTCCAGTCCTGGAGTTGTGGTTCTCCCCATGTCCCCCTCCTTCCCTCCCTCCATGCTGATACTGTCTCTCCTGCTTCCACTGAGCTGTTGCCATTAAATCCCAGCAGCTGCTGATCTTGAACCACTTGCCTGTATGCTGGTGGCAGGGATGCAGAGAGTACCCTAGATTGACCTGGGTGCATTTTTTTCCCCCAGAGGGTGGTCAGGTACTGAACAGGCTTCCCAGAGCAGTGGTCACAGCCCCAAGGCTGCCAGAGCTCCAGGAGCATTTTGGACAGTGCTCTCAGGCAGAGGGTGGGATTGTTGGGGTTGTCCTGTGCAGAGCCAGGAGTTGGACTCGATCCTTGAGGATCACTTCCATCTCAGGATTTTCTGTTATTCATCCCCCAGCTGCTGGAGCACAGGAATTGCTGCTGCCCCACTCATTCCCTCCTGAAACCAGACCCTTTACAGAGTTTGAATTGCACTGGAGCAGTCCCAGTGTGCATCCCATTTTCCCTGTCTCCTAGGACACCTCGTTTTTTTGGAGGCCAAAAAAGTAGTTCATACTCTGGAAAAACGTTCTGGGCTGATGGAATCTCACAGAGCTGCGGCAGTTCCTGTCAGCTCCATGTTGGGATTAGATTCCATTACTTATATTTTTTTGGCAATCAAGTTACATCATGTAATGTTTAGTCCAAAATGCTTCATGTGAATTTAGAAAATAGGAGTGGGTGTGGATTATTTTCCTTAAAAAAAAAAAAAAAACAAAAAAAAGTGGGGGGGAAATTGCCCCAGGGTACCTGGCACTGCCCAGCTGGGTGGCTTCCTGCCCATTGCCCTTCGGAGCCTGCTGCTCCCAGGTGGACTTCCCAGAGGAAAGGCAGTGGTTGCCTTTAGACTCTGTTCAGGGGTATCACATTTGCTGAGTTCAAGGTCCAGGTTTTGCAGAGTGCTGAGTGCTCTGTGGGGAAGTCTGTGGGACTTGTGATGTGGCAGCTCCCGGGTGCTGCTGCTGCTGCCACCTCTCAGAGGACCAGGGCCATGGCCCATTCCTGGTGGCATTGAGTTAGAGCCTCTGGTAGCACTCTAGATGCAGGGAGCAGAATGCTGTGGGGCTGGGGGCAGCCTCTGCAGCGCCAAGTCTCCTGTAACCTGCTCCAGGCTTTGTTTAAACTGGGCAAAAAGGTCAAGTACCATCCGAGGACCCATGAATAACATGTTGACAACCTCTCTGTCTGTTAATAGCAAAGCAAGGTCTGTTAATATTCAATGGATGTTCATTCAGTGTATTTAAATATGTTTTAGTGTCTGTAGAGCATGCTTGGCAGTATCTAATCACTGTTTGCTTTGGATTAAAGCTCCTGATAGTGAAGCACTTAAATGGACAATCGGGCCCTGTCTGCCTTAGGGGTAGCAGTGAAAACAGAAGCACCCCTTCTCCTGGGTCAGTGCTGCTTCTCCCCAAGCCCTGGGGAGCTTCACCTGTGCCCAGAGAAGATGTTTCCTCACAGCTTTGTCCAGTCTTGATAAGAAACCTCTGGCAGGAGATGTGCAGTTGCTTTGTTGCTGGGATCCCAGCCCATGGTGGGTGGGTGGCTGCAAGTAGGGCAGAGTACAGCATGGGGCAGGTGGCTTCAGCCTGTCCCAAAGCCCTGTCTCTGGGGGCAGCTGGTGCCTAGGCAGCTCCAAGGCAACTTGCTCAGAGAAGTCAAAGCTTTCTGCGCTCCAACAATTCTCTCTCTCTCTTATGGTTAGTTTAGATTAGGTAGTAGGAAGAAAATCTTCCCTGAGGGTGATGAGGCCCTGGCACAGAGAAGCCTAAAGAAGCTGTGGCTGCCCCATCCCTGGAAATGTTCAAGGCTGAATTGGATGGGGCTTGGAGCAACCTGTTCTGGTGGAAAGTGTCCCTGCCAATGGCAGGGAGTTGGAACAAGATGATCTTTAAGGTCTGTTCCAACCCAAACCACTCTGTGACTCTCTTATCTCCAGCTGCCTCTGAACCTCCTGCCCTTTCCCCTTCCCTCATTCCCTCACTGGGAGAAGCATCACTGTGTGAAAGCTGGAATCCTCTGGCAGTAAAGCTGCAGTGTGCTTGTGCGTGTGTGTTCTGTCTCTCATGCAAAGATAACTCCTCTCTGTACGCATCTCCTTTGTTTGCCCAGGTCCCATCAGCAGCATCCTGGTGAACAAGTACGGCAGCCGGCCCATCATGATCGCAGGCGGCTGCCTCTCCGGCTGTGGGCTGATCGCAGCCTCCTTCTGCAACACAGTGGAGGAGCTCTACTTCTGTGTTGGGGTCATAGGGGGTAAGTGATACCCTAGTGGGGCAGTGGAAGGAGCAACTTCAACCCAGTAATTAGTAGTTGATGTGTCTGAATTTGCATAAAATCTGGTTCTTGTCAGTGCCTGGGTGCCTTTTCTGTAGCTGGCAGCAGGGGCTGACTCCTGCTCATGCAGCTGGGAAGTGGGTGGTGAGGTGTTGGAATGGACTGTCTGGGGCACTGGTCCCACCCTGGAAGTGTTCAAAAAGCATGTGGATGTCACACTTGGGGACATGGGTTAATGGTGGACCTGGCAGTGCTGGGGGAATGGTTGGACCCCATGATCTTGGAGGGCTTTCCAACCTAAATGATTCCATGATTCCAAATTGGAAATGGAGCTGTGAACCCCGCTTGTCCCACCAGCCCTTCTGCTAGGTGCTGCTGGGGGTGTCCAAGCCCTGAGCCCCTTATCTCTCTCCTGCAGGCCTCGGACTTGCCTTCAACTTGAATCCTGCCTTAACCATGATCGGCAAGTACTTCTTCAAGAAGCGTCCACTGGCCAATGGGCTGGCGATGGCAGGCAGTCCTGTCTTCCTCTCTACCCTGGCACCCATCAACCAGCTCTTCTTCGGCATATTTGGCTGGCGTGGCAGCTTCCTCATCCTGGGTGGCCTCCTGCTGAACTGCTGTGTGGCTGGATCCCTGATGCGGCCCATAGGTCCCAAGCCGGATCAGCTGAAGAAAGAGGCCAATAAAGAAGTGCAGCAGGAGGCTGGGAAGGCAGGAAAAAAGGATGATGGTGACACCAGCACGGACCTCATTGATGGAAAGGCCAAGAAAGAGAAGAGCTCATTCTTCCAGACAATCAACAAATTCTTGGACCTGTCTCTATTCACACACAGGGGCTTCCTGCTCTATCTATCAGGCAATGTAATCATGTTCTTTGGGTTGTTCGCTCCCTTGGTCTTCCTCAGCAATTATGCAAAGAGCAAGAAGATTGCTAGTGAGTCTGCAGCCTTCCTGCTCTCCATACTGGCCTTTGTGGACATGGTGGCCAGACCTTCCATGGGACTGGTGGCAAACACCAAGTGGATCAGACCCCGCATCCAGTATTTCTTCGCCATCTCTGTGATTTACAATGGGGTTTGCCACCTCTTGGCCCCGATGTCCACCACCTATGCTGGCTTCTGCATTTATGCTGGCTTCTTTGGCTTTGCCTTTGGCTGGCTGAGCTCGATCCTGTTTGAGACCCTGATGGACCTGGTGGGAGCTCAGCGGTTTTCCAGTGCTGTTGGCCTGGTGACCATCGTGGAATGCTGCCCTGTGCTTCTGGGACCCCCTATGCTAGGTAGGGTATGCTGTGCCTGGAGAACTCACTTGAGGACATGGTTTTAATGGGGTGGTGCTCGGCTGGTGATTGGACTTGATGATCTTAAAGGTCTTTCTCAACCTTAACGATTCTATGATTCTTTTACTCAGGCTGTCCTGTCTGGACTTGCTAAGTGGTGGTGGATTCCCTTGAGCCATGGGCAGCCCTTGGCACTGGGGCAGCAGTCAGGAGACCACCCCAGTATCTGAGGAAGTGGGGTCTGAACCCCTGGCACAGGGTGGGGAGAGCAAGGGATAAAGGAATATGGGACAGGTCCTTGCCTGAAGGTGAGGGTGATGGGCTTGGGCTGCTCTTGAGAACATCTCCATGACCTGGAGCTGCCCTGGGGGCATCTTGCTAAATTGTCCCCTCTCTTGTCTCTTAGGGAAGCTCAATGACATGTATGGTGACTACAAGTACACATACTGGGCCTGCGGGGTTGTCCTGATCATCTCCGGGATCTACCTCTTCATCGGGATGGGCATCAACTATCGCCTGGTAGCAAAGGAGCAAAAGGCAGAGGAAAAGGCGAAGAACGAAGGGAAGGAGGAGGAGACCAACATTGACGAGGCTGAGAAGCAGAAAGAGGCAAACAATGACGTGGCACCCTCATCTCAGAAGAGTGTGGAGGATGGTGTCAAGGAGGAGGAGAGCCGCATGTGAGGGACCGGTCTTAATCCCGGAGTGTTGGGGAAGCGCTGCTGCCCTGGTGCGGCGGCCAGGGCAGAGCTCTGCTGGCGCTGGGTGGCTGTGAGAAGTGTTTAAACCGGGTGTTCATTTTTAAACAGGCTCTGAATTGTCTTTCCATCTGTGTTCAACAAAGGTAACAGGACTATACGTGCAGTATCCTCATGTGTCCAGCAGCAGGGGGGCTTTTATAGTCTGGCTTTTTAACAGTAACATGAATGTACTAATATGTGCCTTACAGTCTCCATATCTAGTTGAATCTGGATGAGCCTTAACTCTAAACTGTGCTTTAGCTCTGTATTCTGCTTGGGGTTGGGGGGTGGGGGGATATGTGTGTGTTTTGGGGAGTTTTGTTTTTAAAAAGCCATAAAAAGCAGGATACTGGATTTGTTGAAGCATGATGGGCTTCAGGGCCGGCCCTGGATGAATACTGCTTCACACGCTTCTTACTGCAGGCCCTCTGTTTGGGGGGGAGGGGGGAGATGCAGGCACGGGGCAAGGTGCTCCTCAACCCCTGTGCCCAATGCCTCCTGGCTCTGTAGGTGGTTTTTAGGTATGTTTTGAAAACACTTTAGCTACTGTAGTTCTTTAAAATCCCTGGTTTTGTAGCTGTTCTCTCATGGGATATTCAGGTTAAAGACAGCTGCAGTTCTTGTTGTGCAGTGTCACCCACTCCAGGGCCATGGCAGCCCTGCTTGCCCAAGCCTTCCTTGGGGAGTGTTGGGGTCCCCCCTGCCTCCCCACTCTGCCTCAGTAGTGCCTATTCTCAGCCCAGTGCTGGGTGATGTGAAATGGGCTCTGGTTGGGGTGCTGGTATTGATGCTGCTGTTGGCTGTGCTACCCCATCCTGCCTGTGGGGCGGGTTTCCACTGGAGCCCCATCCAGCCAAGTGTTTTGGGTGCCTGCCCTGGGCAGAGTGGTGAAGTGGGTGGAGATGGTACATCCCTGAGACTTTTTCTGCTTTTGCTCTTTTATCTGTTAGAGAAACCTCTTTTACTTGCTTCTGTTCAACTGAGATCTTAAGGCGGTGGATGCTGAACCTCTCACATCTAGGACACGTAAGGGGGAGGAAAGTATTTGTATGTATTTATTTTTTATTTTTAGTGTTGGAAAATATCTCAATGTATGTGGAGCAGGTTAATGGCTCTCAAGTTCTAGTAAATGTTGATCAGAATTCATGTTAAGAGGCTGAGTTTTTTCAAATAAACTTGTTTTTTTACAATTTACCCATCAAATGTTGAACTTCTTTCTTAGAAGTGTGATTTCTGTATGCCAGATCACATAGATTTAGGGTCAATTTCGGGGAGAGGGTGAATGGGCCTGTGGCAGGGCCTGGCTCCACTTGCTGCTCCAGCACCCTGTGGAAGCTGGACACGTACTGAGAGGGTAAGATGCCCCTTTTCAGCTGGAAGAGGAGGCTTTGGTTAGCAGCTGGGATGGCTACAGCATAGTGGTGCACTCTGGTTTTAGAACCTGTAAAAATCCTTGAGAACTCCCTTGATTGTGAAGTGGAGGGACATGCATTTAAAAGTCTTGAGTGATGTGCAGATGCTCTTGCTGTTTCTTTGTGCTGTTTCCTTCTGAGCTGAGTGAGACCACACCTGTGTGGGGCTAAAACTAAATGAGAGGTTAAATGAAGGTGGTCTTGAGGGAGTTGTGGCAGGTTCAGGGCCTGCATTGCAGCTACTCTCTTTGCTCTCCCTTGTCTGCAAGGCCCCTTTTACCTTTTTTCAGTCTAAATATCTCATAAAGCAGCCTGGATTGTTGTTTTTTGTTTTTTTTTTAATACTGTAGATTATAAAGCCAGGGGAGTATTTTGTACAAGAGGATGTTGTAGTTACTGAGCTGTGATATTGTAAAGCTGGGTAATTGTATTTTCATAGTTGGGGTGTCTAGTGGACCGCAGGGATGGGCTCATGTCACAATAACCCACCCCTGGGAAGCTGCCCCTGTTATCTGAGTTTTTGTAGCTACAGACAAGCTCCCCTCTGTGTGTGGGGTGGTCTCTGGTGGGACTCAGTCAGACAGGGCTGCAGGAGGGCCTGGGCTCTCCTGCCATACCAAGCACTGGTGATGCCTGTTGAGAGGAGCACTTGTCCTCCGCAATGAAGGATGTGCTCAGCCCTTCTCTGCTGGTCTCCACCACTTGTGGGCATTGGGGATCCTGTCTGGGCTGTGTCCACAGCTAACATGGGTGTTCCTGTAGCCAGTGCCACTGGGAGAGGCTCACACAGCTAGGGCAGGGAGCCAACCCTGCTTCTAAGGAAAAAAGTGTATAATTAATTTCCTGCTGCTTGGATGTGGCTGGCTGGGAACACTTCAGTAGTAAATCCTGGTTGTTCTCTACCAGTGACCTCCGTGCCCCATCTGGAGCTGGGTGTCATCCCTGTCCTGGCTCCAGGATCACCTGTGGGACTTTTTCCTCGGATCCAGTGCTGTGGAAAGGCAGGTGAGGGAGGAAGGTGTCTGTTGGACTGGGAGGAGAAACTTTTGCCCTGTTTTAGGCTACAAACTATTAAGTGCCCTGATTAGGGTAGAGCACAGGCTTTGCTGTGGCAGGCAGGGGCACCCCTTCCAGGGCATGGACTCTGCCCTGGGCCAGCCTCTCCCACCAGGCAGGGGCTGTCCCTTTGCCTGTTCCTGACTCAGCTCTATATTTAGTGATGTTATGTTGGGGAAGATGGAACAGGAAAACCTTGGAAATATGATTGCCTGACAAAAGATTTTGGGAATATGAAAACTACAGGCAACATCGAAATGAAAGCCACTTTTGAAATACCAGGTCTTAGTTACTGAACAACTAGGAAACAATGGTATGGCCACTGAAGTAATCCCCTCTTGATGAAACAATACCCTCTGCTTGCAGGCAGGTCCAAGGGTCAGAGCAGACCCTACTAGCTCAGCAGAAGGGGTCCAAAGAGTAGTTTTTAGAAGTTAAGATGTAACACTCTATGGTAATATAAGAACTCTTATAGGCTGTATGTAAATGCTATAGGATTTGTATCTTGTATTAGATTGGTTAGTGACAATTAGAATATTCAGTACAGAAGATGATTTATTGTATTGTAACCAGGACTTCAGACATTCTGATTCTGATTCTCTCTTCTCTATTCCTCTCTTCCACTTCTACACTTACTTCCACTCTTGCTCTTACACCCTCTCTCTCTCTCTCACCTGCTTACTCTCTTGGGCCTGCTCAGAGCTGAGTCTAGCAGCTCTGAGCAGTGCCCCAATACCCACGCCCTTTACAATAAACCGACTGTGTCCCAAGACCTGCCTATAGAGATCTCCATCCGTCTCCGTCCCGACCGAACTCACCCGCTAACCTACAATGTTATTTCTCCAAGCAAAGTTATCTGCAGTGCTGGGAAGTACGTGAGCCGGGCTCCCAGAGCCTCTGACATTGTTACGTACCTGTAAAACAGGAACTAAAATTAAGCACAGGGCTCCAAAAAGCAGATGGGAGCCCTGGCTTTACCCATGGTGATGGGTGAGTAGGCAGTGGATGCTCAAACCAGCCCTTGTTGTCCAGGGATGCTCTGCAGGCTGAAACCATGGCACTGCCTAGCTGGAGGAGATGAAGATCTGCTTGGATGATCCTTTTGTAAAGGCCCACATGGGAACATACATGCTTCTCTGCTCCCTAGGCCAGGAGCTGGGAGCAGTGGGAGTACTGCTGGCCAGATTCCCCCCCAATCTTCCATGGGTTTCCTCTATGCACCTGGCCACATTGCCTTCCTTCCTCCCGAGGTAGCAAAATAAAATTCTCTTCATAGCGGGCAGAATTGAGGAAATACTTGGGAGCTAATTCCCCTGCAGTTTGTTTTCTCAGACATCTGAGGTTGCTGGCCAGAAATGCTCAGCAGCAGCTGGGGGGGTTTGGGGGCTCTCAGAGGAGTAGAGGGCTGCTCCAGCTGCTGGCTGCTGGTAGCAGCCCGGCCTGTTGGTGGGAGCTGGGACGAGGCAGGCAGATCCCAACTCTCCTCCCTCCTTTCCTTTCTTCTCTCTGTTAGGGAATTTGGGGGCAGTTCACCGGGTGAGCCCTCTGGATACAGTGGTTATGGGCTGGGAAGCTGCTGCCACCTCTGCTGTGGTGTTGGGACATCTTCCCTCCCCTCCCTGGGGTTGCCCAAATGCCTCCCAACCCCACAGGTACCTTAAGCCCATTTTCTCAGGTCTGTGGGTGGTACTGTGAGAGGCCAGACCTCCCCACAGCCCTTCACCCACAGATGTTCCCAGCCTCCTGAAACAGCCTAATCCTCCCCACAACACAGCACAATCCCCTTCCTGGGGCGAGGGGAGCCTGGCTGCAGAGCTCATTCATGTGACAAGCATGAGGCGGGGATCTGGGTCCCTGCCTGCTCCTGCTATGCCCAGGGATTTTATTCAGTTCTGTTGGGAGATTTGGGTTATGCTGAGTGTGCAGCTCTGTCCAAGCACTCTGAGCTGCTGCTCTGCAAACAAATGCTGCTGTTCCCAGCTGCCACCAAGGCACTGGTGGGGCTGTGCTGGGAAGGGCAGGCAGCTGCTGGGAAAGGTCTGCCTGTCCCATGGCCAGCACTGTCTCTGACTGTCTGCCGTGGCTGGGACAAGGGCAGGGAGAATTACAGAATCAGGGAATGGTTTGGGTTGGAAGGGACCTTAAAGCTCATCTCATTCCACACCCTGACATGGGCAGGTTCAGCTTCCACTAGACCAGGTTGCTCCAAGCCCCATCAACCTGACCTTGAGTACTTCCAAGAAATGGCAGGGTGATCAGTGCCACCCCCATTGCTGCAGCTAGCTGCCACGTTCCTGCTGCAGGTGGGTATATGGGGATGACCTGTGCAGTGCCCATCCTGACTCCCACAGAGGCTTTGAGATGAGCCATGGCTGCAGCAACACTTCCTCCAGCATCACTCAAACCACCCTTCTTGCAGCTGAGGAGCAGGAGAATCCTGTAGGAAGAGTTCCTGGCCCTCGGGGCAGCCTTCCTCTTTCTGTTCTTCCACCTTAGGCTGCCTGTGGGACAGAGGTGTGTCCAGGCTTGTGCCCTGGCACAGACCAAACATCCTTGTGCAATGAGCAGCCTGATTTAGCCCTGATGTTGGAGAGCCCTGCCTGTGGCATGGCACAGCATGGCATAGGGCTGGATGTACAGGAGTGGGTAGATGGACAGGGCTACGGCTCAGCCTTTGCTGCCTGGGCTGGGCTCTGTGGGGAAAAACAACAGCCCCTTAGTACAGGAGCGAAGCAGAATTACAGGAGACAGAGAATCAATGGCTGCAGGATGATCATCAATTACTTTCAGTGCACATTATATTCTCTTAACAAGAGCCCTTTGCTGTGTTAGGATGGTGGGGTGAGCAATGGCTCACTGTCATGGAGCTGTTCTGGGACAGGGTGGTGAGGGATACCCCACTGTCATGGAGCTGTTCCAGAGGGGGTAAGGGATGCCCCAGTGCCAGGTGGTGATGGGGCACAGCTCATGCCCAGGGTGTCCCTGTGGGGTACAGGCTGTGTTCACTGCAAACACAGCCAAGGACAAACTCTGCTGCACTTTGCCCGGGCTTTTTCCCTGGGTGGACCCAGGACCTTTGCTCTGCTTCAGGCAGAGATTGTGGCATACCCATGCTGCTCAGGTGCAGCCTTAGGAGCAGCCCTGAAGTCTGGGGTGTGTGCTGCTGTCCGGGCAAGGCTGGGATGTTGCTGCCATGTCCCCAGGGCTTGAGGTGGTCCAGGCCAACGAGTTAAAGGAAGAGAAGCTGTTTAGAGGCACACAGTGGGCAGACTGGTCCTGTCTCGGCTGTGAGCTGGACTGTGCATGATAGGAAGAGGTTGTACTGGCCCAGGCACACCCTGAGCATCCCAGGTTTTCTACAGTGCTGGCAGATAGGAAGTGCCTGAAGCTGCTGGGGCTAGTGCCTCAGCCAAATGCCCATCTCTGCCCACTCCTCTGCTTGCCCTGCACTCTGGGGAGAGGAGGAGATGCCCAGGGCAGGAGATGCTCATTGGAGCAGGCACCAATTTCTTCTATCTAGTGACCAGCAATAGGACCCAAGGGAACGGCTGGAGCTGTGTCAGGAGGTTTAGGTTGGATATCAGGAAACAGTTCTTCCCCCAAAGGGTGGGCAGAACTGGAACAGGCTGCCCAGGGCAGTGGTCAAGGCCCCAAGGCTGCCAGAGCTCCAGGAGCATTTGGACAACGCTCTCAGGCACAGGGTGGGATTGTTGGGGTTGTCCTGTGCAGGGCTGGGAGTTGGACTCAATGATCCTTGTGGCTCCCTTCCCACTCAGGATATTCCATGATTCTATGATTTACCCCCTGTGAATCAGCAGAACCTCCTGGGGCCACAGAGCATCATCTGCTCTCCCATGGGCTGTCAGCGTATCAACAGCAGCTTTTATTGTGATGCCCTGTGATGTTTTGCTGGGGTTTGATATGAATTTAATTACTACTATTAATCATCAGAAGGGGCTGTGCTGGTGGCTTGTAGAGCCCCACCAGGACTTACAGCCAGAGCAGCCGGTCACTGGTAAAATTAGGGCTGGGGCAGAGCATCAGTGACCCTCACTAGGGGAGCAGCTCACAGGCCGGAGCAGGGTGCCGGCAGGAGGCTGCAGAGTCACTCCAGAGTCGGATCCAGCTCCGTGAGCCCTCTCGTGGCAACCACCCCACCTCCGGCCCTGCTGCCTCAGCAGCACCCCCGACCCATGTTCCCACTGAACCCAGAACGAGGACCCCATACCCCCGGAACCCGGGACTAGGGGGGCTGGGGGCTACAGCCCGGCAGCTCACACAGCTCAGCTGCTCCTGCTGGGAGCGGTTCCCAGCACGGGAAGATGAGGTGGGAGCGCAGTGACACAGGGTAGGGGGAGACTGAGGAATTTAGGAGTGCAGTGGGAGCCAGGACAGGATCCTCCAGGGGCTGTGGGCAGGGCTGTGCAGATTTATCCTAGACTCCTGCACCTGTGACTCTGGGAGTAATTGCACTGGGAAAAGACTAAAACTGAGTAAATCAAACCAGTATGATCCTCGCCACGATTAACAAAGTATTAATTAACCACATACCCACAGAAAGAAAGATTGCTAATTACCTTCTATGGAAAATTAGGGGGGAAAAGACAGAAAATGAAACATGTTCAAAATGTAATTAGAGGCTGCATGTTGTGCATAAGAATGAGCCTGTTTCCATCAATTTTATTGTTTGCAATTACAGATTGTTGTCTCATTTCCATCTCCTCCCTGTCAGACTGGGAGCTGCATCTGTCCTCCAGTGGTGCTGACCTCCCTGCATCCCCCATCCAGCTGTGCTGGCCTCTTACCTCCCCACCACCCTGTCCTCAGCCATGGCCATGGGGTGTCCAAGCTAGGAGCAGCCAAGTGGTGTCACGAGGGCTCCTCGGCCAAGAGCCTGAGCTGCTCCCACATATGGGTGCAGTTCCTGAGCCCCCAATGACCCCTGCATCGATCCCCTTCCTTTGATGTCCCTGTCAGGAGTGCCCATGATCTGCAGACAGTGCCATGGTGAAGCTCACCAGGCTTTGAACTGCACTAAACCATGTGAAAATGAAATCAATACTGCAGTCAGATGACTCAGTAATGAAGAGTTGAGTGCCCCACTGGGGTGTGACACGTCTCTGATATCTTCATTGTTTTTATCTGCATGGAGGGGGCAGATTTACCAGGTGGCTTTTCAACCAAGACTGCAGCAAATGGGCTGATGATTATCCCCTTCCCAGAGATATCCCGGAGGTTAATCCCTTGATCCATCCCCACGCACCAGGACACAGGGGAAGCTGCTGGTGGAGAGATTGGTTCTGCGTCATCAGTGGGTGCTGCGGAGCATCACCAGCACCTGCAGCTCTGCCTGGCACCTGCATGTAGCCTGCAGCAGGGTGGCAAGGTGGCAAGGGCAGCCCAAGGGACACCCAGTGGGCTTTGGAACACTTTTCCAGCCGGAGTATGGCCTGGGAAGAGTCAGGAGCAATGCTGAGCTGCCTGAGATGCCAGCAGGGTCCCCTGTGGGGCTCTACAGGACATCACAGCTGCTGACAGGGCTTCAGGCTGGGGCAGAGAGCAGAGCACTGAGGGACTAATGCATTAGTAACATTTAAAAACATTTGCTCTCACCCAGAACAATTCCTGCTCCTCCATCAGGGCAGGCCCAAGCTTAGGAAATGGCTGAGAAGCCATATCCTGGCACAAACCCTGGATGGCATTGGACCACCCTATCCCTCTGCAAAGTTAACAGGGAAAAAGGAGAAAAAGCCATATCTGGCCACAGTCCGAGCATCCCAGCAAAGGCTCTCAGGCAGCCCCACTACTGCACCCACCCACAAAGTGCAGATGTAGGCATCACTCCCCTCAATGTGTGTCCTCATCAAACATGCAGCTCCATGGCTCTGAACAGCCTGTGCCAGCCCGATCTCGTGCAGGAGCTGAGGAAACAGCTGAGCATGTCTATAAAATAATTTAGGAGCTCTCTTTCAAGTTTCTTCCTGCAAAAAGGGAAGAAACAATAAGATGGGGTGATTGATTCCCATTCCATTTGGGCAGCAGTAGTACCTCACTGGGAAACACTGGCACTGCCCAATGCTTGAGGCAGCCAGGGCTCCTTAGCTTCACCATAAGGTTCAGATCAGTGGATGCTTTTTTCAGGCCTTAGCCTTGAAATTTCTGCCTTGGAAGGAGCGTGCTGCCTGTGAACCCTTCTCTGTGGCAGTGTGGGCCCTGTGCTGTCCCACACTGGGCACCACAACATGGCCTTGTCCAGGCAGGTGGCAGGTACTGGGGCAGCTGTGTCACATCTTGTATCAAAATGGGCAAGGTCTCCCACTGGCTGAAGACTAAGTATGTAATGAGTAACATGCAAGTCAGAACAAAGCTAATTACAAAGGACACTTGTGCTAATAGCTGCTTTGGTGCCCATATGGGGGTCTAATAGCTGCCAAATAAAAGGCAAAGCAAGCCATTAGCTGGAAATGTCTGGTTCTCGCTCAGCCAAACACCAAGAAATCACTATGTTTAGTTATGGGATATTGCCCTGGAATACCAGCTTACTAATTATTTATAATTATTTCTGAATGCACATTATAATTTGCTGGACAGGACAGTGACAGTCACCACGAGTGGCTGCTGGGCACTGTTTTACCCAGGAGTTAAGGCTGCCTTGGTTTATAATCCAGCAGGATCAGAGGTTCTTGCTCTGCCAGGACAGCACCCTGGCAATAATGGCTTTGGCTCCTTGTGATACATCGTGGTGTTGGCTGTGCACCCACAGCTCCCCAGAGGGTATAGTGGGATGTCCCCCATTCCCAGGGCCAGGGGAAGGGTGGGACAGGGTAAGTGGAACAGGGCAGTCCTGTCCCTTCTGATGTGCTAGGGGCTGTGGAGCTGTTGGTTGTTGGGAAGTGTGTGTGTGCATGGGAGAACTGCAGCAGTTCTGGCCAAGCCTCTCCTGCATCCCAGCCACCATCCTGTGGTGTTCCTGCCACTGCCATGGGCATATGGGGCTGGTGTGGAGCCAGTTGTGGTCATTGTCTCTCCTCAACACTCCACATGCTGCCCACATTGCTGTGTCCATGTAGACCCTTAAGCTTTTAGTCACCAGAACATCTCCTGCCCGTCACCCCGCACCCTGGGACCCCAACGAGCATTAATCATAGAGGGGGTCTCTGAGCTGTTTGCCCCAGCAGGGAGGACTCTGGGTTGGCAGGCAGGGAAGCAACTCCATGATGCTGGGGGTCAGAGGGGAAACAGGGACGCACAATTCCCCAAAATAGCTTCTTGATGCCATGGCCACACTGATGCCAAAGTGAGCATCCATGAATCAACACGGGGGATCCCCACATGCGTGGCAGGAAAGGTCCTATTTGCTGTGTGGGGTGCTCAAGGGGGGACCAGATGGGGACGAGTGGGGATTGCTTCTCTTTAGGAAGGACCGAGGTCAAGGTCAAAGCTCTCCGTCCTGCCCTGCCGCTCGCGGCGCGGCCGCCAGAGGGCGCAGCGGCCACGACTCATTCCGGGAATGAGGCACCCGCGGGCTCGGCGGGCGGCCGGGACCGGTGTCCCACGGTTCTCCTCCGGTATCCCTCCGGTGTCCCACGGTTCTCCTCCGGTGTCCCTCCGGTGTCCC
>NW_024582078.1:4438218-4499456 GCF_017639235.1 Corvus kubaryi | reverse complement strand
CCCCCGGTGTCCCGCAGTTCTCCTCCGGTGTCCCGCGGTTCTCCTCCGGTGTCCCGCGGTTCTCCTCCGGTGTCCGCAGTTCTCCTCCGGTGTCCCACAGTTCTCCTCCAGTGTCCCACGGTTCTCCTCCGGTGTCCCACGGTTCTCCTCTGGAGTCCCACAGTTCTCCTCCGGTGTCCCGCAGTTCTCCTCCGGTGTCCCTCCGGTGTCCCACGGTTCTCCTCCGGTGTCCCGCAGTTCTCCTCCGGTGTCCCACAGTTCTCCTCCGGTGTCCCGCAGTTCTCTTCCGGTGTCCCTCCGGAGTCCCACGGTTCTCCTCCGGTGTCCCTCCGGTGTCCCACGGTTCTCCTCCGGTGTCCCGCAGTTCTCCTCCGGTGTCCCATCTAACCTGCCCTGTGACAGCGCCAAGCCACTCCCCCTTGTCCTGTCACTCCAGGCTTTTGTCCAAAGTCCCTCTGCAGCTCTCTTTCAGCCCCTTTCGGCACTGGAAGGGGCTCTCAGCTCTCCCTGGAGCCTTCTCTTCTCCAGGCTGGAAAGAGAGGGCATGTTCTACGGCTAAAGTGAAACACTTGCTGCTGACGCACCGTGCTATGCTGGTCCTCTGGCTAGTTTGTTGTTAGAGGTAATGGACTTTGTCTAGAGAAGAGGAGGCTCAGGGGGCACCATATCATTCTCCACAGGAGGTTGTTGTGGCATGGGGGCCAGTCTCTTCTACTGCGCCTGCAGCAGGAGGTCCAGAGGAAATGGCCTTAAAATAAGACAGGAGAGATTCAGATTAGACATTAATTTTTTTTTCACTGATAAGAGTGGTCAGGCATTGAAATAGATTGCCCAGGAAGGGGATGGAGCCATCACCCCTGAAGGCATTTAGCAGGTGTCTGGATCTGGCTCTGGGTGATGCGGTTTAGTGGTTTAGGGGTTCGAGTGGCAGTGCTGGGTTGACAGTTGGACTGGATGATCATAAAGGTCTCTTCCAACACGGATGATTCTATGAATCTCTAATTCGATTCTATGACAGCTTTCTTCAGCCTTGAACTTAAAAAAATCAAACTAACCAAAACAACAAAAACTGGGAAAAAATGAGTACCAGCACTCTCGGAATGTCTCTGTGCAAGTAGAACAAGCAGGATAAATGCACAGCAGGGTTGAATAAAGAGGTGCTGCTCTCAGTGACTTCAGAGAGACAAGAAAGAAGGACTGAAAACAAAGCGTGGGAGGGGAATTAAACATCACACAGATGGAACTCTGAGCATCTCACTGAAATGACCTTCACCTCTGAAGCCTAGAGGAAACCCACAGGACTCAGCATTGCTGTCCCTCAACCTTTCCTGGGAAGCCAAGGGTAGGCGCCTGGCCCTGATACTGTGAGAATTAAAACTTCCTCAAGGCAGGAAATCCATCCACTGCCACACAAGGACCTGAGCACACAGCTGGCATCACTTGACACACAGAGTTACTTAATTTACAGGATTTATGACCTCCAGCGCTTCCTGTGTTTTCTCTACCCTCTCCTATTAATCCATAATCCGCTGTTATAACCCTTAGGAAATGATTTATAGATTTTATCTTCAGTTTCCATCTTGGAAATGGTACCTGTCAGCATCATAGATGGCTCCAGAGCCTCGGGGATGAGAGGCTGGATAGAGATGGTGGGGAAGGACCAAAGGGAATAACAGGGCTACCTGCCTGGCAATGAAGTTTTCCTGTGCCCCAGTGTCCTTGCACAGCACCAAGCCACAGATCCCCTCTTCCTGCCTACACCAGAATGGTGTGGCATGGTCTGGATTGGAGAACAGTGGGCACCGGCCAGAAGCAAAGCACCAGTAGCCCAAATTCCCGTGGCCGCTGGGCTACTGGTCTGTATAGTCATTTTCCTGTCACTGCAGCCACTGTTGGCAGTGTGAGCACAGCTGTCCCATCGGCTGCTCAGTGTGCTATCTCCAGAATTAATGCACAATCGGCCAGGAGCAGGGATTATTATAGGGAAATTATGCAACTAAGTAGGTTGTTAACAAGTTGATTTAAAATTCATAAGTGAGGGGGGGAAAGATAACAGGGCAGAGAACAGCAGGCTCAAATTAATTTAAACTGTTTGATGAGGAATCAGTGATGTAGGGAATGAGATAAGGAAGGAGGATTAGAGGGAGTTCCTATTTAAAATCAATTTGAAAAGGTGCCAGAACCCACTCCATTGAGACTTGGTCATTGTGAGTCCTCATCACTCCGTTCATTAGTTCCAGACTCCTTGGCTGTCCTTTGTGGATCCCAGACAGGGGGAAAGGGCAGGCAGGGACTGACTTCCTATCATGGGCTGCAGAATGGCTTTTCTGCCCCAAATAGATTTGCTCAGGACCACAACAGCCTGGATCCTATGCCAGGGGAAGTGGAAAGGCACAGTCACATCTGAAGAGGACCCAGATGGTGGGTATGAGGACAAGAGGCTCATTGGGAGAAGAAAGAGCAGCTTCCTGCGGAGGCACAGCTGCCGCAGGAAACCTAGGAGGAAAGACAAGGTGGCTGCAGTGCTTCTGCTGACAACTTCTCTACAGACAAATAGGGAATATCCTCTTCTGAATTCAGCTGCCATTAGAAAGGGCTCATCAGGCTCTCTTTGGTGCTGCAGATAAAGAACCAGCAGGTCCTACACAAGGTGCCAGTGGCAGGAAGGCAGTTTTTGCCAAGTGTTGGTGTAGGGATGTGTCAGTAGTGGACGGGAGCTGTGGGGGCAGCTCAGGCTGGGGAGCCAGCACCAGGATCTGGGAAGGGATGCCCAGCCTGTCAGGCACTGGGCAAAATCCTGTGCTGTGGCTGCCAGGGCTTTGCAGGAGGGAGGAACACAAAGTGGGTTTGCAGTGGGTATGTAGGGGGTGAAAGGTGGGATGAATTTGAGGACCCGGAGTCAACCTGTTGTGATCAGCTAAAATTGTGAAGGCTGAAATCTAGGATTATTTTTGCACATATTACTTTGAAATGCCAGCTTAGATACCTGTTCAGTCTCTCAGGGTTAAAGGACAAAGGGCAGTTAAGAACTTGAAAAAAAATCCATTTCCCAGTAACACTTTGTACTATCAGGCAGCATTTAGCCCTTGTTTCTTCTACCTGGCTGATTTCCATAAATCCAAGAGTGAGAACTCCTTTGTGCTTTGCAAATAGCGTGGAGTTCCGAGCAGTGGCTGGTTCTCACTTCATCCCGTTGGGATTCACAGTGAATGCCAGATGCTGTGGTATCAGGGAATTACCAGGCTTTGCCTGTTCATCACAGGGAGTTCCCCTTTTCCTCTCTCTCTTCTCTCCAGGATTACCTAAAGCTGCTGGTTTTTCTTTCATTGTTAATGTTACTTAAATCCAGGTAGATTTACAGACTCCCAGTCCTTGTCCTGGGCACAGGCTCCTCTCCAGCACACACCCCAGAGGGGTGTTAATTAGACAAGGGGGGGTGTTAATTAGACAAGGGTACAGTGGCAATGTGGTGAATGTTCAGTCCTCCCACTCTCTGTGTGTGAAGTGGATCAATAAGCAATTCAGCCATTAGAAATAAAGCTACTCCTATTATCTGCTGATCAATAATTCATTAGTCTTGGACATACCTGCCTTGGAGCACCTCTGGAAGGAGAGAAGCTTGCAGCAGGCAGACCAAGGGCAAGGCAGGGGATGCAGCAACGTTTTCCCCTCCAACACCCCTATGAACCTTTGGTGACTGAGGACAGTGGGATTTTCTGCACCCCAGGTCCGTATTTGTGATTAATATGCAACTGTAAACAGCTTTTTATTATTGCACACGCCCAACCTCCCCTATCCCCCCGGCCTTCCTGTTGCTGCTCCCCACAGCCCCGACTGGAAATGTTGACAATAATAAATGGCTGGCAAAGCAATTATACACATTAAGCTGAGAAGTATGAAGCTGAGGTCAAAACAATTTTGTTTCTATAATTACATGGGGGGTAAATTCATTTTGCCAAGAATAAAAGTGACACAGAAGGTCATGGTGAGCAGGTGGTCATGCTGTCCTCCGCACAATGGCCTCCGCAGCCATCCTTCCCTGTGCCCCAAAATCAAGGTGTTCATCTGGTGCATTTAACTAGAACATTGAGCTGTGAGAAAGCCCAAACCTAGGCAAGAGCTTTTTTGCTTCATTTATGGTTCTCATTTTGCTTACAGACTGCTTCCCAGCTTCTTGAGTGAGCCCTGAGCTGGCTGTCCTGCTCTTTGAACAGGAGCCAGCCCTGAAACAAGGCTGTTCAGTCTGGAATCAGGTTTATTAAACTGTAATAGGGTTTGTTACTCTGTTAATGCACCATATAAAAAAAGCTATGAAAATCAACTGCCAGGTATAACAACCTGCTCACTTCCAGCTGAAGTGTCCTGGCTGGTTTATAGCTGACTTTATCCTCTGCAGAGGAGGGAAAAGAGCCTCGTTCCGCAGAGCTGGGATGTTGTTCCCACCCTGCCTCATGTCCTGCTCCTACCTCCAGGCCTCACCTGCAGCTGGGGTGACCCTAGATCATCCCCAGGGATGGGCTGGGGGGTGGAGGTGGCTGGAGCACCCATGACTGTGCTCCTTGAATGTGTGATTTCTGGTGATGGTGGCATCAGAGGTGAACTTGAGCTTCCAGAACCTGAGCAATTTCAATTTTTCCTGGGTATTAACAGACTCTCCTGGGGAAAAGCACGTCATTGGCTTTCCAAGCACTGGGTTGCCTTTCCCTAGACCCCATCTGCAGGAGTCAGCTTTTCCCACAGCCCGACTGCCTCGGGGAAGGCCTTTGAGTAGAGGCAGGACATGGCAGTAGCTTTTGCTGGTCCATCATCAGTGGGATTTTTTCACACTTCCACCCTGGCAGGGGCACAGGGCCAGGTGGGAGCACTGAGCAACAGCACTGAGCGGTGTGTCCTGGTGGCATTGTATGGGGGGCGGCTTGGGCACAAAACCCAGGACTCTCCCTCTGCTGGGTAAGGTTTCTCCTACTGGCTGGCTCTGGAGTATCTGATTGTAGCTGAATAATCACTGTCCTGTGCTGGGAAAGCAAATTTAAAATTAGCTTTGATGAGTTTATGCTTTCCTTGAATCAAAGACCTGAGACAATTAATCGCTGCCCACCTCCCGCCTGTGCAGTTAAAATGCTCAGTTTGAAACAGAGACCAGGAATAGGAATTAATCTCTCTGTAACAAGGTCTTCAAAATAATCATCACTATCCCGCTGTTGCACTGCAAGAGCTGTTCTGCCACCCTGCAAATGGACAGGATCCTGCTCCAGGTTTCACAGCAGCAAGGAATGGCAGGACCACCCTGCAATCGCCACCACACTTCCTGCTCTTCCCACTCACATGCTGGAGTGTGTCCAGAGAAGGGAAAGAGAACTGGGGTAGTCTGGAGGGTAGGTTCTATGAGGAGCAACCAAAGGGGCTGGGGTTGTTTAGCCTGGAGCAAAGGAGGCTCAGGGGGGACCTTGTGGCTCTGCACAAGTCCCTGACAGGAGGGAGCAGCCAGGGGGGGTCGGGCTCTGCTCCCAGGGAACAGGGGATGGGACAAGAGGAAATGGTCTCAAGCTGTGCCAGGGGAGGGTCAGTTTGGATATTGTGAATAATTTCTTCACTGAAAGAGTTGTTAAGCATTGGAATGGGCTGCCCAGGGAGGTGGTGGAGTCCCCAACCCTGGAGGTGTCCAAGGAGTGAATGACTGGACAGGGCACTCAGTGCTCTGGGCTGGTTGACAAGGTGGGGATCAGGCACAGATTGGTCTTGATGGTCTTGGAGGTTTTTTCCAACAGGATTCCCCATGCATCGGGATGAGATCTGGGGCAGCAGCTGCTCCAGGAATCATGCAGTGCACTGGAGGAGGAGGAGGAGGAGGAGGAGGAGGAGGAGGAGGGGACGAAGAGAAGGAATAAAGCATTCCCAGCCTTTCCATGCATCATGCTTGTACCAAGCCCTGGCACAGGGCAGGGCAGCAGTCAGAGCACAGCTCCAACACTGTGCTTGTAGGGATGGGGGTCCCTGTCTCCCCAGGAGCCCTCTGCTGCAGAGGGAGAGGTCCCCTCCCTGGCACTGCCACCGCTTCTGTCTCAGCTGGCTGGTGACCTGCTGCTGCTCTCAGAGTTCTAGAGTTAACATCTGGCAATACCTAATGAAACTGCAGTTTATTAATGACTTCCATGCAACATTTACAGTAAAAGGGCATTTCCCACAGCTGTTTAGATTTCAGCAGAGGCGTGTGCAACCTTTCTGTGGGATCCCTAGGGCCTCACTACGGTAACAGCATTCAATAAGGAAAATTCAAATCAACTCATTTCCATTTGTCCCCTCTTTCTTTCTTAGTTCACAAACCATGAAGGAAAGATGGGAGTTAAAGAGAGATTGAAAATGACAAAGGAAGTCTAGAGACATTTATTTCTACTCAGAATAAATTAATTAGCATGTCTGGGTGATGCCTTTTCCTGGTCTTAAAATCAAGAGTCAGACACGGTTAGAAGGGGAAAAGGGATTTTACCTTGGTATTTATTTACGGATCCTTAGGTGCACACATCCAGGTCATATGCATCGAGATGCACCCCACTGAGTCTGTCCCCAAAGATCTGGTATAACATTATAGGTTTTACTAATTAGCACATCTATCAAAGATTCCCCAATGAGAGGCTCAAGTGAGCCCCCCTCCCCAAGGAGCCTTCCCCTGCATGGTTCTATCTTAGTTTACAGAATGTGTTCTGGAGAGGACCTTGGGCTCTGGGGCACACTGATCCCTAGCTATGAAGCTTCTAAAATGTTGAGTCTCTCAGCTTGATAAACAAGTCCAAGAATGTAGGCAAAAAGCACTGAGAGTACAGAAGTTGTAAAAAAGGTATAACAGGGGTATAAAAGAAAAGGCAAAAATCTTCATGGCATCATGGGGACAACTGAATAAAGTCCCTGACAGAGAAAGGGAGCTAAAGCACCATTGCCTCTCCATACAGGGAACGCTTTTGCACACTCCATCACTTAAGCAGAGTGACTGGGATGAGGGGACCCCAGCACAGGCAGGGCCAGGCTCACTGTCCACTGGATGGGATCTGGGAAGCTGTCATAGAATCCTGGAATGGTTTGGCTGTGAGGTACATTAAACTCATCTCCTTCCACCCCCTGCCATGGGCAGGGACACCTTCCACTATCCCAGGTTGCTCCAAGCCCTATCCAGCCTGGCCTTGGACATTTCCAGGGATGGGGCAGCCACAGCTTCTCTGGGCACCCTGTGCCAGGGCCTCCCCACCCTCACAGGGAACAACTTCTTTCAGCCACTCTGCTTTCCAAGCTCCCAAGGCACCTAAAGACTATTTTTTTCCAGGCTGGGTTATTCTGGGGTTTCATAAAGAAAGAAAGAAAGAAGGAAGGAAAGAAGGAAAGAAAGAAGGAAAGAAAGAAAGAAGGAAAGAAAGGAGGAAAGATCTCAAGTTTTTAAAGATGATAATTTTTCTCTTTCTCTTTGATATTGGGCTTTCTCTCATTCTTCCCATTTATTTTGCATGACTGCCAAAGGGGAAGAGAAATAAAGAAATAAAGTGTTAAGAGAGTTAAACCTGAAGTCAAAAGGAGAAGCAGTGGGAGAAAGGCTGGGAGAAGCCTTTAATCTTAGAGATGTTCCACCTCAGGGGATCGCCCTTCCTCTTACCAGGCAATTAAAGCCTTTATTAGGGAGCCCTTCATTAAGGCCCATCTCCTGGGAGCTGCTGCTGCACCAAACACCTCTGAAGCTGCAGCAGAGACTGGTCTGACCAGGAGCAGAGGAGCATGAACACTGTCATTTAATAATCACCTTTAATGGGAGTCCTATATCTCAGTTAGGTGCTAACTGCGTGTGACACGACAGGTCCTGCCTAATACAGCAGCAACTGTTCCAAGTTTTGGGAGGCAGGTCAGCACCCAGAGCTTTGCAGCTGGCTCTGGGTTTCATTCAGCTTTATTTCATGTTCGTTTGGGTATTTCCAGGCAATTTCTGCTTAATGTGCTTATGGCTCGGACTGAGCCAGGAGGGGTCTGGTACCCAGTTTACTTCATCGAGGATGCAGGTGGTAGTTACTGGTTACCACGCTGGGATGTGCCACAGGGATAACAGGTACTAAATGGGGCTGTGGAGGGCTTGGCATGAGCCCCTTGTGGGTGCTGGATATCACATCACCACCCTAAATTAATTAACCCACTGCTCATCTCCAGACTGCCCTGCAGTGAAGAACCATTGAAGCACCTAAAGATTTGTGTTTGCAAACCAAGGCAGAACAGGGGTTTCCATCCATGCCTGTGGGCTGGGATGTAAGATCATGGCTACAAAACAAAATGCAGCTTTTCAGGATTCCCAGTGTCCCTTCCTGCTGCTGCTGGAGCCAAAAGAGGAGAGTGGTCTGTGACCTGTGACAGTTCCTGAGGCCATCACTCCCACAGGGTTATGATGCTGATGCCAAGGTGTGCAAACTCCTCACGCCTGTCCTGGGAAATGACAGCATAATTTCCATTTTCTGTCTCCTGATCTGGCTGGAAACATCACATCACATGGCAGCAAAATGCTGTGTTTAAATCCATAATGACTCCTGGCAGTATTCCTAATATAAATCAAGGGGGATATAGTTATGGGAGAGAACGTTTTTATGACCCTATCTTCATATCATCTGTCAAAAAGACAATTTGGCCTCTGCAGTATTCGTCTATTTTTATCTAGACATGTGCACTTGTTACTTCCATGCTATCACCTTCCAAATGGTGAGATTTATATTTTCCCTGTTAGCCTCAGGAATTGCTTCCATTTTCCTGGATGCTGTGGGTGGGTAACTAATGGATACACATTTGTGGTCTGATGTGAAGTGTTTGAAAAGCCCTTTGAAACCTGCTGAGTGGGTTGAAGATGGCACAGAGTAGGGCGGTGAACCCTTAGCATCCCTGGCCCAGCCTGGCACTGTGCCTGAACCTGGCACAGGAGCTCTCCCAGCCAGGCCACAATTACCTGAGATTAAACAGTGAAGTCCTTCCTAAATTAAATGCATACAAAATCTGTAATTACCAAGCTGTTTTCAGCAGAGAATGCTGTCTGCTCCTACTCGTTCCCACTCAGTGGTCCCTCAATTTGCCACCATTGCTGGGCCTAAAGTACCTCCATTATTCTGTACTCTGAGAGGACCTTAACCAACACCCCCATCACCCCCCTCTTTTTCCTCTCCAGTTTCTCATTCCTATTGTCCATGACATGGCAAGTGAGCATGCATGTAGCTTAGCTCATGACCACAAAGAGGAGGGAAGGGAGGAAGAGGATGAGGGAGGGAGAACATATCAGTGTATGTGTGTGGGGATTTCTTTCTCAATAATTTGTTTAAAATTCAATAAACTCTGTGAAATCAAATTTCCTGATTTAACTCACTCCAAGAAAATGCAATAAATCTGCTTTAGAAGAAATCTGCCAGAGGCTGCAGACATGGGAGGTGGGGGTAGGACCATCTCTTTCCTCACCAGGAGAGGGGAGGGCACAGGCAGGGTGTGCAGGGGCTGAATCCGTTTGTATCAGCGGGAACTGTTTCTTTAGTCCAACCGTATTTGGAAATTTGCAGTCTGCAAGAGCACAAGCCCTTAGAAGAGCAAAAGGAAAACTTTGCTTATTAAGCATTTCATACCCAGGGTGATTGGATGCTACAGCGGGGCTGCAGGAATGAGCAATCATTGTGATCTAAGCCATGCACAGGGAGGACACACAGACCTTCTGCCACTTCCCTGCAAGAGCAGGGCATAAATCAGTTTGTCAGCACAGGCAGGGCTAAGCAGAGGACAAGCTTTTATAAACCCCCGTTTATTCATGCCACCATCCATCTCGCTGGTCCCCAGGCCCCTCGCACTGTGCCAGTCATGCACTGTGATAGTAATGGTGCTCCCTGTGTCCCTCCCTCCTCCTGCCCAGCAACCTCACAACCACGCTGAGGAAAAAAAAAAATAATAATGACAATATAATGGTGTAAGGCCCCAAACAACTTGCTCAACGAGACTTTTAAAAGGGCTTACAGGTGTTCATGTACTCTGAGTTAGATGCATGGGAGAAACACTGACAAGATATTCTCAAGAAGTCAAAATTACAAGAAAAACTTTACTGGCAACTTTAGAAAATTTGGCAAAATGTTTAGAGCAGCATTCAATCAACATAAAACACTTCTCAAAGCATTAACAGCATTAACATAGCCCATTCAACTTAACAAAGTCTAAGCCTGTTCAATTTTAAGTTACTCAAAAATTCGGAGAAGAGGGAATTAGAAGAAGAAAGAGAAAAAAGGTATTGAAAGGAACAAACAAAAAGGTTTCGGTGGTGTTCAGCTGATAGAAGTTCCAAGAAGAGGTGGGGTCAAGGCATGTGCTTGTCTTGTGTTCGCTTAAATACCCCTTGGCCTTCCTGGGCCCAACCCCCAGGTGGGACTTCCACTCATTTGGCCACTCAGAATCTGGGTTAGAGGCTCCAGAGGCAGGTGTGGAGCATTGCCTCCTGTGTGCCAGGGACTGGCAGACAATTGTGGGGCTGGGATACAGGCCCGGGGTTGTGGGGTGTGTGGGGCAGGGGAATTGTCTCACCGAAGGCAAGGTCCGATCTGCCTCTTCCCCCATACCTGCCCAAAGAAGTGTTTTGAGCCAGCAAGCCCTCCAGTCTCTCACAAATGATAACAATAGCAACAATACCAATAATAATATAAATTATAATAATACTACCAACACTAATACCAATAAAACTAATAATAATGCTGCAAAAGAAGGGAGATCAGTGACGTTTGGTTGGAGCTGTTTCCCCAGCCAGTTGAGCTGCTTTCAGTGCCCAGACAGAGCACAGCCATGGGAGGCTGGGACATGTCCCAGAAGCAGGAATCAGCTCACCCAGAAGCCACAAAAGTGTCAAAGTGTTGGTTGCACTTTCATTGCTGTGACTGTTTCCTATTCCTCATGGAAAGCTGTGACAACCCGCTCTTAAGGAGAAGTAATCTCTGTCTGGGCCTCTACAAAAGCTGTTCCAGCAGACCAACAGCCTGAAGCGACTCTGTTCTTTCCCTCCCATTCTGTGAAAATGCCCTTTGGGCATCACATTGTCTAAGTGGAAATTGGCCCATTTTTCCTGGAATAGAATCTAGTACCAGGTCTGGCATAGCTTCCCTGTGCCTGTGTGTGTTTGCAAAGGGACACCAGGATAGACTCAGGTCCTTTAACTTCTGCAGCCTCTGCTGTTGGATAGCAACATAGATATGGAAAGCATAAGGCAATCACAGAAATAGTGATTTCCTCAAAAAGATGTAAGTTGGAAACAGTTTTTCTATTTCCACTTTATTAGGTATTTTTAGTTGAGCAGCTGTTCTTCTGGTGTTGATCTAAAACCTGTTTCTTTCATTCCTAAAGAAAGAAATTCTTTATTCTTGTGGCTATACTATTCAACTTTAGAGGTCACTTACTGTTTCCAAGTTCAATGCACTCTGGAAGGAATCTGTATTCTTCTCCTGGTTCCTGGGCATGAAAGCAATCTCTAAATACTCAGAGGATTAAATGAGGTCAAACCTGCAATTCTGCATGGCTACTGCCGAGGGAAGCCAGCACTCCAACCCACCGCTTTGTTTCTGTCAAAGCAGTTTAGAAAACAGTGATGGGAAATTATTTCGCAATAATAGAAACTTACAAGCCCAGACGGGCTGCAGCCTCACGTTTTCCTTCAAGCTATTCCCCTAAAAAGAGATTTGGAATTGCAATTGGCTGCATTAGATTGGTAGGTGAAGGACAAGCTGTTTCACATACAAATTATTACAACTGCATCATTTACAAACCCCTCTCGTGCAGCAAAGCCTTCCACCAGCATCCAGCTCAAGCCTCAAGATTTCCCTTTGCATGTGAGTTAAAATGGTGCTTAGAGGTGGGAACAGCATCCAGCACCTCACAGCTCCTATGGAACGGGCTCTTTTCTCTCTGTGAGAATTGAAGCAGGAGCTGAAGAAGTGCTGCAAGTATTTGTTCAGAAGTGGTGGAGCTGAGCCACTTCCTGGTGGGCTTGGAGGAAATGCTCTTCAGGGCATCATCTGGGGCTGGCTGGGGTCTGCAAGGCCAGATCCACTCTCCATTTCCCAGGGGAGGATCATAGAATCATTATCAGCAAGGTTGGAAAATATTTCCAAGATGATCAAATCCAGCCTTTGGCCAAATACGATCCCCACTAAGCCATACTGTGGATGGGGGTGTCCTGAGCCAGGGGTGCTGCAGAGACACCCCTTCACCCAAATGCCGGGTGGGGGCTGCACATTACCCTGGAACTGCTGTCTCAAAGCATTTCCCTTTCTTCTCTGAGCTGTTTATCTGGAAGCCTCCATTGTGTCTGAGGCTCAGTGGAGGTGTTAATTACTCTGTGCTCATTTCCAAGGTGGATATTAGAGTGCTTTTCCTGCTGCTGCTGGGGGATTTTACAAAATTGTTAATACCCTATGCTGGAGAAAATCAAGCATTCTCAATGTTCCCCAAAATGTGTTTAAAAATTTCACACAGTTCAGCGTTTGCAGAAGTTGCAGTTAGCTACGCCAGTGCAGAACCTCCCAAAATAACCAGCTCCTTTCTTTTCCGGTACTTGATATAACACACAGAGGTTGTTAGACATTTTCTCACCATCAGATTGTAGTTAGATTCAATTAATATAATAGAGGATATAAAACCAGTTTCTTTTTAACCCTGTTCTTACTAAAAACTTCCTTTCCTCCAGCCACCTGGCTTTGAAGTAGGCTGAAATACAGAATTTTGCTATATGAAATCCAGGAAAATTTCAACATTCATGGAACATACACCTGCTTAAGTTGTCCCTTTTTGTGCTAAGAAGCTCAAACCCTTTAAAAAGTTAAACCGATACACAAACTAGAATTTATGTATGTATAGATATACATACACAGTCTACCTTATCTCCTGTATTTTCTATTTCACGTGTCAGCAACTCTGTATAGAAAAATATTGTGTGTATAAAGAATCTTTGCTCTGACTGTAAAACTGCAGGTGTCTCTGGGTGAGAAACATTATCTGTTTAACTGTGCAGAGCAGCACTACAAATCCATATAACATGAGGCAACATTATTACATTGCTATTTCCCATGGAGTTAGGACAGCATCCTGTCAGCCAGGATGCTGCTCATTTTCTGCATGAAATGGCAGATTTTGGGCAGGGATTGGCCAAGGCTTCATTTCTTCCACAGCATTCCTGGAAATGCTCAAGGCCAGGTTGGATGGGGCTTGGAGCAACCTGATCTAGTGGAAGGTGTCCCTGCCCGTGGCAGGGGGTGGAATGAGATGAGCTTTAACGCCTCTTCCAAACCAAACCATTCCAGGATTCTATCTATCCCTTCTCTTGCAGAAAGGGTATAAAACCTTTAATTGCCTAAACAACTGGGTTTTTTCCTTATCTGGAGGAAGACATGGCTTTCTCTGCCCTCAGACTCCTGCTGTGCCATCACTGATACAGCCCAACAGTGTGGGCTGCTGAAATCATAGTTTGCTTTCACGAGCTGCCAATCCTTTTTTATTTAATCTGTCAGCCCAGAGTTTTGACCAACGGTGAAAAATAAGCTGTTTAAAAATAAGTTTAAGCAACTCGGTATGTGTAGCTCATTGAAGTAAAAAAATTGCCCACTGCAACTTCAAGATCTTCGTAATTAGTACACATAAGTGATTGATTGACCTCAAAACTTTGTGGCAGAAAATCTATTCACTTGTCAATCAATTCAAGAAGAGCTGCCATTTAAAAAGCACTAAGACAGATGGCACCAATGAATTGTGCCACAGTGAAATGAAGCTGGGAATGCAACATCAATTCTTCACTTTCATCTGCACTGGAGTGTCACCATGTTCATTTACAGAACCTGTGTGCAGGGCCATGCACCGTATGTAAAACAACTGGCTGAGATTGAGGGAGGGGTAAGAATTTGGTAACAGCAGGAGATAGAAACAGAATGAGAAATGCTGTACTTGAGATATGGTTTGCCAAAGGCCAGATCTAGAGCATCTGATAGAAAGGAGGAAGCTCAGCGCCGCTTCCCAAAGCAGGTGGCTCTCAGCTTCCACATGCTCTTTTGAGGAGTTGGATGAAACTTTGCAGAACTTTGTAAAACCATGGAAAAATGTGATTTGTGAACCCAAGTTCCCCAGTATTACATATATAGGGGTGTCTGAGTGTGATGTGCAGCAGCAGAGACTGGTGAGGTGTGACCAAAAGTCATTTGACGACAAGCAGTGAGACTGAGAAGTGCTGCTGTCACCCACCAGTCTCCCACCTTTGCTGGAACACTTTGCTTTGTAACCTGCGCTTCCATCGGTACTGCTTTTAGGAACAGACAAACAGAACAGACAAGTTCAAGAGCATTGCAATGCCTTGGTCTGTACAAGCAGATACCTGCAACAGCTCTGCCATACCTGGCAATGCAGTGGAGGTCACACAATCATGGAAGGGTTTGGAAGGACCTTAAAGCTCATCTCGTTCCACCCCCTGCCATGGGCAGGGACACCTTCCACTAGACCGGGGTGCTCCAAGCCCCATCCAACCTGGCCTTGGATGCTTCCAGGGATGGGGCAGCCACAGCTTTTCTGGGCAACCTGTGCCAGAGCCTCACCTCCACCACAGGGAAGAATTTCTTCCCAAAATCTAATCTAAACCTGTTCCAAGGTATATTACAGGATCATCTGCAGAGAGAATGAAGCTCCCAGTCAGACTCCCGGCCTGATGAAGATGCAGTTCAACTCAGGCTTTAATGTCCAATGTTCCTCAAAGAGTGATGAACTTTGAGCAGGTAGCAGGGCAATTTCTTCTCTGGATCTCATTTGGGCCAAGAATGACAAATACAGCTGTTAATTTAATTGTCAGTTGAATTGCTTTTTGCAGAGCTGGCCTAAAAATCGATGCATGGAGTTATGTTGGCTGCATGTATGAGCGTTATATATACCCCAAAAACCCCCACACCTGCTTTTAGTCAATTGGAAAACAGTGTAAGATGATAATAAGGCCTGAACTCAAATAGGCTGTTTGGCTGAAATATCTCTAATTTAAAATGTGTGTGTTCCCACTTCCACAAGAGCAGAAATGGAAGGTCATGTGCTACTTCTGGGAGCACGAGGATGGGACAGGGAAGCCTGGAGAGCAACAGTGAGCATGGTGATGGATCTGCTCTGTGGGAACTCATGTGGCAGGCAAATCCATGCCTGAGTGGGGAAATGTCCCTAGGAAAGGGCTGCGAGGTGTGAAATACAAGCCCCAGAGAGCTGCATGGTACTGGCTGCTGGGGTGAGTTTTAATCCCAGAATCCCAGAATGGTTTGGGTTGGAAGGACCTTAAAGATCATCTCATTCCACCCCCTGCCATGGGCAGGGACACCTTCCACTAGACCAGGTCCAACCTTCCCTTGAACATTTCCAGGGATGAGGCAGCCACAGCTTCCCCAGGCAACTTGTGCCAGGGTCTCACCACCCTCTGAGTAAAGTATTTCTTCTAACATCTAACCTAAATCTCTCCTCTTTTAGCTTAAAGCCATTCCCTCTTGTCCTGCCACTATCTGCCTATATAAAAGTTGTTCTCCCTCCTTTTTGTAAGCTCCAAGGATTCACTTGGTGCCAACAATACTGGTGATCCTGGCCACTTTGCCTGGCAGGAACCAGCTGGCCTCCCAGCTCATCCCCAGGTTGGTTGTTCCTTACACTGGAAAGATGTGGAGACACCAGAGCTGGTTTGGCTTTTGAGTGTATTGTTTTCCATGAGCTACATCGCCCATGTTTTGTTGCTTGAGCAATTTAGACCACTTAATTTGTTTCAAACTTCTTCACTATGGCAGCATGCCTACTACGAGCACAATTTCAAACAAGTTAAAAAATTTGATATGCAATATAGTCCTTGAGCTTTGGGTCAGATTTTTGCTTAATAATTTAATTTAAAATTCATGTGAACCCCCAAAGAATCACAAGCTCCCTCTGGGAGACCAAATGTGTTTCCCTCTGGGCATCACTCCCATCACCCTCAGTACCTGAAATGTAATGTAGTGCCCAATGTGATGTGAAAATGCTATTTTCTGATCAAGAGCACAATGTCAGAATTATTTTCATTCTGTTCTTTAAGATACCTGTGCTTTCCCATCCTCAATTAAATGTCAGGTCACACTGGGTATCCAATCAAAGCTGAAGCTGTTTCAGATCCCATTTCACGCAAGCATGGAGAGGAATGTTGAATTTTTATCACCTTTATTTTTTGAATTGAAACATCTAGATATATAGAGACTATATAACCTGAGGAATAACCTGACATATCCAGCCCATGGAAAAACAAAGCTGGGGCTGCCTGTACCCACCACCACATCCTGCCCCGAACAAACCATGCACAGCTCTCATTGCCTCCTTCATTCACTATGTTCCACTGAATTAAGCTCCAAGATTAAAGCAATAAGAAAACAAAATTGAATTAAGCTGATGAGAATGCAAATAATGCCATTTGTAATTAGATCTTTTGTCTTCCCATTTCATTCCTTGCTCCATTATAATCTTTCCAGCATTTTTGTCTCCTCCTCATTCTTCTTCTGATTTTTTTTTTTTTTAATCCCTTGCTAAGATCTGAATAACACATCCACATCATGTAATCCTCAGACAAATAATTCACCTGGAGAGGCCATGGCATCTTTCTCTAGAATCACTGCTGCCCTTCACCTCTGGTTCCTGACAATGACGTCCAACAAATCCTGAAGGCACCAAACCTGCTGCTCCCAGGGCACTGCAGGCAGAGGTTTTGCCCCAGAAATCCAAATGTGAGAGCATGGTGGTGTTGGAAACCAGCCTGGATTGTTCTGCCAAGGCTGCAAGGAAGGCTGGAGAGCAGCTGGGGGAAGATGCAGCTCCCAGCCCCATGCCTTATGCTCCCCCCCAGCTGACCCCCTGTCCTTGCTGGGCTGGGAAGACAGTGCTGGTTTGGGGTGTAACACCCCCAGAAGGGTAAATTTCTGTTGTCACCCCAGGAAGAGGCTTAATCAGCCCAAGGCCCTGGTGTTTGAAAAGCACCACCAGCACAGAAACCTGAGCTGACCAACAGGAATTTGAGCAGGGACCAAGGGAAAGAGGAGAGCAGCAATGTCTTCTCATCCCTTAGAGCTCTGGCTGTACACAGAGAAGGCTCGGTTCAAACCACCTCCCAAGAACTGCCCATATTTGCCTTGAAGCTCAGCTTTTATAACCACTTTTTTGTATATTGATTAAGATGACAGCTTTATCAGCATCCTATTCCAGCTCCTGCCAGGCTGGTTTTATCACCCAGCCAACACTGCTCCCATTCACTCCTACCTGGATGCTGTAGCTGTAGCTGGTGTTCTGTGATTCATATTTTTGGTTTCCCTCAAATGGATTATTTCAATCCGAGGCCCTTTGGGCTGCTGCAGACTGTTCTGGCATAGTGCTGGGCTGCAGCTCAGTCTAACACAGAATTTTTGGCTCTGATCCCTGTTATGGGTAATCTTCATCCATTTCCTTGCAGAGTAGACTGAGCTAAAGCTCTACGGGGTGCTCTGTCCTCTTCATCCCACAGGAATCCCCCTCCTTCCTCTTACAGTTCATATCATTTTGAGCCAGCCATGGGGCTGCAGAGCTGGGGCATGTCCAGGTCATGTTCTTAACCAAACTCTGAACTTACTTCCGAAGAAAATGTCACCAGGTTAAAATGAATTTTCCCTTTCTGAGTGGAGTTGCTCTTGGTTCTGCTGTGGCAGCTCACCTCCCATTTTCCACACTGACAATAGCCCCGTCCTGGGGCTGATCCTGGTGGGACTGTGTCAACATCCCAGCCCTCATCCTGCCACTGTGTCACTCAGTAAATAGTATCCAAAAGGTTATTTTTTTTTGCATATGTACACAGTAATTAGAATTTAAGTATTTGATTGAGGAAATCAAAATGTTTTTCCTTCGCATGCTCCTTCACAGGAGTTTGAGTTGACTTTTAGTTTGTCATTGGTAATTAAGAGTGGAAATTACTGCTTCTAATTCCTCATTTTATTGTCCTCTGGCGCAGATCAGTTTCTGTGGTATCAGGGAATTTTCTGTCTGTGCTGTGCACTCACATGGGTGGGAGATGGTGCTGAGTTCACTGTGTAAAGAACCATTAACAGTGACTCCAGGAGTCAATAAGCTCCTGACTTTGGTTGTGTTATCAGTATTGATTCAGTTAATAATTATTTATCTTAATCCCAGGCCCCCAGCTGCTGTTGGTTTAACCCTTTGCAGGAGGCATGTTATGGAGGCATCTGCCTGGCTTCCAGCTGTGGTAGGTTTTCTCCATGATAAAATTTCTTAGGGATTTTCTGATGTGCTGACCCAGGTGTTCTCCCCTGATGACTGAATTGAAGCTGAGATAAGTGGCAGAGCAACTGGTGCCTCACTGGGTTGGGATGTGAGTATTTATCCCACTCAGTGGGGCTGGAAGGGACCAGAGCATCCCTGTGCCAAAACCGGTATTCCCTCGTCCCCCATTCAGGGGATGTCCAATACTGCACTCCTAAGACATCTGTGTGTGGCATTTCTTGGCTTGACTGTGCCCCTTCACTCCCCTTAACACCCATACACCTTCCTCCTTTTTTGACTCTCCAGTATTAAACACCAGTTTCCCATTTATTCTCAAGAAAAAACATCCTTTAACTCCTAATAGCTTTCCTAAAGCCATAACCTGCTTTGTCTGCTGTTTAATAGGGAATCAATATTGTTGTAATACAATGAAATTTACATTGATTTGTCTCATTTTAACTGGCAGCTAAACCAATAAGGTATTAGTCCGTGTGCTCCTGCCAGGAGGCCCAGTCGGCTTCTTCAAGCCTGACATGTTTGTCTTAGCTAATAATTAATTACAAAAATGTGGCATAAGCTTTGCAAAGGGGGTTAGGCAGAATTACTACTTGCAGCACTTTTCTAAATTAATGCAAAAGTGGAAGCTATCAAACTGAGACGCCTTTCAAATGTGCTCACACTGGCAGGTGCAGGCTGGACAAGGCCGTCCACCTTGCTAAATCATCACAGAATCCCAGAATAGTTTGGGTTGGAAGCAACCTTAAGGCTCATCTCCTTCCAGCTCCCCTGTCATGGGCAGGGACACCTTCCACTATCCCAGGTTGCTCCAAGCCCTGTCCAACCTGGCCTTGGACACCTCCACGGATGGGGAAGCCGCAGCTTTTCTGGGCACCCTGTGCCAGGGCCTCATACTCAGGTGGATCAACAGAGCTGTGTGGAGCCCGTGCCTTGGGAGCCATCAGTGGGTGCCCAACATCTCGATGATCTTATACTGACTTTTCACCGCAACCATCTAATTGCCATCATTTCAGCTCCCCTGATGCACACCCTGTTCTTCCACTAAAAATGTGGTTTTGGGGTGAACTGTCTACCCTGGAGATAGGGGAGGTCTGTGTGAGCAGCGGTGCTGCTCTGCCACTCTCAGCCCTGCTCTGTCCCTACCACAGCACAGGCAGCAAAGTGTGGGCTGGAGATGTGAGCCTGAGGTGTCTGGGCCATGCTTTGAATGCCTAATTAGCCAAACAGCTTCTGTAATTACAGCAGCACAACCTGCTGCAGGAGTATTCCCTAACAGGCAGCTTCAGGGAGTCAGCCATGCATCCCTGTGCATCAGGAGGGACCTGAGATCACCCATGGAATGACACAGGCAGGGGGAAAGGGCAGGGTTCTTGCTGCTTTTACTTCAACAGCCGGTGTGGATCAGCCAACAAGAAATCAAAAGGTAAAATGGATTTCATGCCAAGGAAAAAGGATGTTTGTCTCTTACTTGGGGGACTGTGAGAGCCATTTCTCATTCTAACAAAGCAGTGATTAACTTGGAGGCAGGAGGGAATACTCCTCTGAGACGGAAATGCTCCCAACTGCAGTTTTTGTGGGATCTACTATAATTCTGTTGTATTAATATAATTACCAGACAATCAATTTCAATAACATAATCACAACCCATATTTCATTCCTCCATTAGAGTTCTGATGAGAACAATTTCTAAGCCATAACCTCCTCACAAACCCACCACTAAAAAGAGAACAATCCAATAATTACTCTCACCACGTTAAGCCATTTAGCCAGTGGCTATGAGGCAGAAGGGGTTTTTCTTACTGGATACTCATCAGCAGTGGAAAGAGAAGTTTTAGGGGAAGAACATCTGTTTGTTCAGAGGCCTTTTCTTAGGATTGAGCCATTTCTCCAGTCCCGCAGTTCTGCCTTGGCTGTCCTTTTCAATTTAGCCATGGGGTTTTCCACTGTTTTTCTTGCTCCACCTTCCTGCACCTCTGCAGTGTTTTCACGCTGATGATGATCCCAGGCTTGGCCAACTCCTCTTTCTGCACCCAGTGGAGGGAAGGGGAAGGGTGAGAGAAGCTGACAGCTGAGTTCACAGATGACTGGGACACCTAAACTCAAAATTTTTGGATTCTCCCTGTCCCAGAGCTTGATCTGTTCCCAGGGGTGATGGAGCAGGTCACATCACCCTCCTGCAGGTCCAACAGCCTCCAGAGCCTGCACTACCTCCTGCTCCAGAGCTGCTCCAGACATCAGCTCTATATGTCCTAAATTTAAACAAATTACATTTCCACCTGTCCAGGAGATCACAACAACATGCATGGGATGAATCCCACTTACCTCAGCACTGGAATTAAGGAGCAGGAATGTGATTGTTTGCCACAAGAAAGCAGTTCAGAAAGCTGCATATTACACATTGTCATGTTATACATGATGGCTTTGCACTGCAGCCCTTCGAGATTGTAATGAATAAAATCTTGACAACATTCTCTCCTGCATTAATCATTTTAAGCTGATCCTACAGGATACAAGGGCAAATTAAATTCTATTTGCAATTTCATGCATGATGCCTGGCACAGCCGATGCCTGAGCCAGCAGTTTTTCAGTAAGACAAGCGTGTAAGCTGCAATTATGCAGTTACTTTCTCCCATGTGCCAACTCTCTTATTACTGACAAATTTATAAATGAAAATGTATGAATGGTATTAAACTCACCTTCAAGGATGGAGCAAATTAAAATGAATAAGCTTGTAAGACTGTATTTGGAGAAAAACACTACTTTTAATGGTTAAAATGATAAATGGTTCGAACGTGTGTGCCTTCACACACTGCAGGGACCAGGAGGTTCTGATTCCAGCCTGCCAGGACCAGCACCCAGTCTCACACCTGGAAATAAGCACAGGCACACCTGGCTCCAAGGGGATGGTTATACCCTGTACTGGGGCGCTCCCACCAGAAGTGCTGGGTGAGACACCCTGTCCCCGAGCAGGCAGGGCTGTACGGGCAGTTCACAGGCAGCACAGGGATGGGTCTTCAGCCGGGTGGGTTTTTCCAGACACTTCTGGCTTCTTGTAGTGGTTCCAGCATGTTTCCTTCTTCCTTTTTAAACCATAAATCACGGGAGGAGCCTGCCTATGGAGCCCTTTGGTGGGACAAGGGGGAATGACTAAACTGACAGAGGGCAGGTTTAGATTGTATATTAGGAAGAAATTCTTCCTGTGAGAGGAGTGAGGCCCTGGCACAGGTTGCCCAGAGAAGCTGTGGCTGCCCCATCCCTGGAAGTGTTTAAGGTCAGGGTAGACGGGGCTTGGTGCAACTTGGGACAATGGAAGGTGTCCCTGCCCATGGGCAGGGGTGGAATGAGATGATCTTTAAGGTCCCTTCCATCCAAACCATTCCATGATTTGATGATTCCATGCCTTGGCAATATTAGTCAGCTCTGGAGAGGGCAGGAAAGGAGCCAGATAACAAACCTTCATCTGGGAGAAGTGCCTTAAACTTGCCTTTAGAGGAATTAAACTCCTGCCGAAGTACTCCCCAGCCAAGCAGCCCTGTGGTCTTCTGTCCCCCTTCACAGCACAGCATATGCTGATTGTGCTCTGTGCAAAAGTTCAAAGCCATTTCCTGCTTCATTTGTAAGGAGTCCTGTCTTAATCGGGTTAGAAGATAATATGCTTTTAGTCCTCTGGAGGGGAAACTTACACTTTTCTTCAAAGCAGTTTTCTCTGATAACTTAAAATCTTCTCCCCTCTGCCTTTCTCCTCCTTCGGTGTTATTTCCACACAGGGAGGAAGTGAGTTTTGTGAAGTTACCATGTAGAATATCATCTGCCAGACTCCTCTGCTTTGGTCTTTCTCAGAGCAATTGCAGTGGAGCCCCAAGAACACCTGGGGGGCAAAGTGCTGAAGCACAACCCACTGGAATAATGCAGCTCCTGCCCCACTTCTCGTGATGGCCTCCCTTCTGCCCACCTTCTCATCCCCATGGAGTTTTTTCCCCTCTCCATTATCTTAAATTAAGAAACTCATCACCTGAGACTGCAAAAAGTTTGGTAAGACCCTGGAAAAGATCAGGGATCAGTACAGAGGACAAGGAAGCCTGAAAACTAAGAGGAGAGGTTTAGATTGGATATTAGGAAGAAATTCTTTACTCAGAGGGTGGTAAGACCCTGGCACAGGTTGTCCAGAGCAGGTGTGGCTGCCCCATGCTGGGAGGTGTTCAGGGCCAGGTTGAATGGGGCTTGGAGCAATCTGGGATAGCGGAAGGTTGAAACAAGATGAGCTTTATGGCAGGGGATTGGAACAAGATGGTCTTGAAGGTCCCATCCAACCCAAACAATTCTGCAATAATATGAAACCTGTGCCCTTACAGTCCTTGCCAGCCCCTCACATCCTTTGTTCACCTCTGCTTCTCCCTCCCTCTCCCTGCTCTGTGTGTGATATTTATCCCTGTAATTAGGTCAGCCAGCTCTGCCGTGCATTCCGGAGGGCATGTGCCTGAGAGATTATCTGTGTGAGCCAGCAGCAGGGTGCTGTCAGGACCCCGGTGCCGCTGGCATTGTCACGCATCCCACACCAGCTCTGTGGGACCCATCCTGCCCAGACAACCTGTGAGAGCAGCCATGATTATCAGATCCCTTGGCAGGGAAGCCACCATCATGTGGCTGTCCCATGAAACCCCCCAAGATGCTGGGCCGGAATCTCGATCACGCAGACTCATCCCAAGGCTCCTGTGCCCATTCACCCCATGGACAGGTGCTCTCTGGTGTCAAGCGGTGACCCTGCTGCTTCTGGGGCTCTGTGAGCCACATGAAATCCTAAATGTGGCCTCAGGCACCCTGAGAGGGAACACATCAGGTCTGACAGCAGGTGTGCAACAGGCTGAACCCTCTTCAACAAAGCCGTGTGCCCCACTCTGCAGGTCCAAGTAAAGCTGTGAGCTCCCTGCTACTGCTGCTCGCCTCTCAAATTTACCTGACCCTGGAAATACAGTCCTAATTAAAATATTTACAGGAGGAAGTGGAATCAATCAGCAGCTGGCACACCAGGACGAGGTCTGCATTAAGTAAAAGGTGCTGGGCTGTGACAGGCTCCTCAGGTGACATTTAATGGCTGTTTGTACAGGCGGAGAAGTGACCCCGGCTCAGTGGTGGCAACAATTAGCACCGAGCACACCACAGTGGGAACGATTTCAATGTCAAATAAAGTGTCTTGGTCCTGCTACCCTTGAGCATCCCAGCAAAGAGCTGAGTTTTATTTTTCAAGGATGATGAAGGTCCTGTTCTTGGGGTTCTGGGGTGCAGCTCTGTGTAAATCATGGAGGGGGGTTGTTATTGGTTATCACCCTGTGGCAGCTTCCCCTGGGACCTGGCACAACTAAGGGGAGATTTTAGGGAATAGCAGCCAAACCCTGGGATGGAGGGAAGGGAGCTGAGGGCTTCAGTGAAGGAGGTGTTTGGGAAAGAGAGGTCCCTCCAGCAAAGCGGGGTGGGAGGTGGGTATTTCAGGGCTGCATTTGCTACAACTCCATACTTGCAGGTAATAATGGGGTTCTTTTCCTGTCACTGCCCTCACCAGTGCCCCAGCTGTGTGTGCTCAGAGTCAACTGGTCCAAACTGGGCTCCAGGACTCGGCTGTGGGTGCCAGTGAGAGTGGCACTCCCTGCCCTGCACATTGCTACTGAAAAATGTAAAAGCAGGTGTTACAGGGCGCATCAAAGGGCTGAGGAGGTATTGTTAACCCACATCAAAGATGGAGACCCGAGCAAGAGGCTTGGCAGGGGCAGCAAACACCACGGCAGCCAGATCAAAGGGAATAAAACTCCAAGATGTGCAGTGTTGCTCTGCCAGCCAGAGAGATAACTAAGAGAGCTTCAAAGGAATCTTCTGCACTCATGACTGAGCTCCTAACCCTGCTTGATGAGCCCCTTGCTCCCTACCTTCCTGTCTCTGCTCCACACAAAAGCAATAATCACGGAATCATAGAATCACAGAATGGTTTGGGTTGGAATGGACCTGAAGCTCATCTCATCCCACCCCTGCCCGTGGGCAGGGACACCTTCCACTACCCCAGGTTGCTTCAAGCCCCGTCTACCCTGACCTTAAACACTTCCAGGGGTAGGGCAGCCACAGCTTCTCTGGGCAGCCTGTGCTAGGGCCTCACCACGCTCAAAGGAAAGAATTTCTTCCTAAATAACCTAGAAATGGGCCAATACCTGATGGGAAACACCATGTGAGGTTTTGCCTTCACTGTATATTAATTTCCCTTGCATGCTCCAGGGGTCTCAGGCCCAGAGAGAAGCTGACGGTGGTCCACAACCCTGTGGCAGAGCATTCCCAGTTGCCCAACCCTGGCACGTCCTGCCCTCTTCTTTCCCTGTTGTCTCTGGCTTTAAGCTAATTCTCTTTGAGACTACTGTGACTCCTTGCACAAACCGTCTTCCCAAGTGTCATATTAAATGAACTTTTAAAAGACTTCCAGAAGTGTAAGTTTTCACACTTCCATTACCTCTGGCGTCTGCCAGCAGTGGTGCCCAGAGCTAATTAACAGCCCCTGTTATCAGCAAATGAAACTCATTATTTGCAAGTAACCTCTTTCCTTCTCCCAAGGTATGTTCAGAAAATGACACATTAGGCAACTTCTTGTCATTCATGAGTTCCACTCCATTTTCTAGGTATTTTGAGAAAGTACCATGGGTTTCACTCTTTGGGAAATGAGGGTTTTGCCATTTGGGAGGAAACCCAAGTGACAGTGACATAGCCCTTTTGATCCCTTCCCCAAATGTCTGATCCTGTACCATGACCCCATGGCTGCTTCCAAAGTAACAATCCCCTGTTCCAGGGAGAAAAGCCCCAGCAGAAGTGTCCTGTGGGGTGGGATCATCCATCAGTGTCGGAGCATCAGAGCTCATGCCTGCCTTGGCAATGGATGAACCTTCCCAACACACAGAATCTGTTGGGGCCTCAAAATGAACCAAATGATCTGCATCACTGAGAAGAGGCTCTTGCTCATCCCCTTCTTGCTTTGGCAGCGATATGAAGCAGAGATGAGACACCCCAAACCATTTCCTTTTAATTCCAACAGCTTCGTTCTCCTCTGTACTCATAGGGTACTCACACATTCACCAGAACCAGGGGTGCAGGTGTCACTCTCTTCGGAGGCATTTGGGATATTTTTCTGATTTTTGGACATTCTTCCTGTCAAGGAAGCTGTAGCAGTAAGCCCAGAGCTGCTGTTGAGCAGAGGAGGCAGGTCTTTCATCTAAACAGCAAATTCAGAAAATAAGCAGGGAAAGAGCTTGGCTTAAAAACTCTGAGCAAACTGCAAATTATTCTGTTTGAAAGAAATGAGCCTGTTAGAAATTTCCAATTGGACAGTTCGGTTTTGAGTCTTGGTGGATCAAAAGCTGCTTGTCCTGCGTGGCTTGAGGCAGTGGAGTGGCAGAAGCAATTCCCAGGCTCTGTGGGGTCCCTGGGCTGGGCTTTATTTGCCCGGTGGCTTTAACCAGAGTTCACTCAGGCTTATCTGTGACTATTGAGTCTTTAGACTAGTCATGATGGAAATGAAATAACAGCACAGCAGAGGCAGACTGAGCTCCCTTCGCTCGGCAGACCTAGAGCCCTCTCCCTGCTTCGGCACCAAAGCACAGAATGGTCCATTTAACACTGGAACCGAAACCAAACAGGAAGAAATTTATTCATGGCATTTTTGCAGCTTTTGTTTGGGATCTGCAGGGGGGAATTCAGTGTAAATGTGCCTGCCTTGGCTTTTGCTAACCCTTGGCTTTCTTTGAGTGAGAGAGAGGGAAAAGCAGCAGAGCTTCAGGCAGACTGTGTGGCTTCTGGTGTCCTGTAAAAACCAGGAGTAAATTCCTGGAAAAAATTTCTCTCGAAATGTGACACAAATGCAGATAGTGGAACAAAGAGGCTCCTCCTCAGCTCGTGGACTCAGTGCTCTAATTCAGCACCATTGGTGGCACAGGGTTCACATCTCCCCTGACCTGGCTGATTTCCCATCCTGTCAGGGCTCTGGGATCTGATCCTGCAGGTTAGTGTGTGCTCCATTCAGCAAGAGGTTCCCACAGAGTCTCCTGCCCTACGAGCTCTTGTTCTCACTACAACACCGAGGATTATTTTCCTAATTTTTTTTCCGCTTTGTTCATTTTCTCCTGAATTCTCCAATGTGTTTGGAGCACATTTGCGTATGCAGCATTTATGTCCCATCCCTGGAAGTGTTCAAGGCCAGGCTGGATGGAGTTTGGAGCAACCTGGTCTAGTGGAAGATGTCTCTGCCCACGACAGGGAATGGAATAAGATGAGCTTTAAGGTCCCTTCCAACCCAAGCCACTTTGTGATTCTGTGACTGCTCTTCCCTGGCTGTTTCACTGTCTGACCAGGCTGCCTGAGGCTTGCCTGGAGGCTCTTCAGGAAATCCCAGCAAAGGACTTTTGTACCAATTTATTTCATTGCTGATTTAGGCTTAGGAATGCTTACTGTCACCTCAGTTGTTTCACATTCTTTATGGCTTGGCAGTGCAGCTGCCTCCCCTGACAAACACATAGCAGCAAAGGTGAAGAGCCTGGGATGGTGAGGCAGTTAAAGGGTTAGAAGGTGGCATTCATCAAAAAAGGTCTAGAATGATCATTTCCTCCAGGGAAAGGGGACTGCATCCCTGCTCCAACCAGGACAGGAGGGAAATAGGAATGGCCATAATGCACTGGAGAGTAAAAGTGTCCTGATGGGACACTGATGGGCACTGGTGGTTAAAAGTAACCTGATGGACAAAAAATTTTTACCCTTATGGGTAAAAAAAAAGTGTCACTTCCAGAACCAGGTTAGGGTGTTCAGCCCTGTGGAGTGGGAGCCAGCTGGTGTTTGAAGTTCTGTACATTTGCATTATAAAGGATCAGATCCAGGTGCAAATTATATATCCTGTTTCAACAGAAGTTTTAATCAAGTGAAAATTGTCCTTTGAAGAGCTGATTCCTGTGATAACAGACCTGTACCACACTTGTGAGGAGCTCACTTCCTTGGCAGGGCAGGGATGGCAGAGAGGTGCATGATGTGCCCCAGGAGTTGGTGGGCTACAAACAAAACCAAAATCTCTTGCCAAGAACCACAGCAAGGTAGGAACTGGCATCTTGCCCCGGAGTGGGATGCATGGAGTTCACCTGGCACTGCTGGGCACAGACTGTGTAAAAACCTCCAGTTTTTGGCAGCCTTGGCATTAAAAGCTGTAGAAGTCTGGTGCTGCCCTCATCTGCTTGAGGGGCAGAGAAAACTCACTGTCATGATCCCAGAGACTTGCACAGTAATTTCCCAGCTACATCATTTTACTGAGCCTGGCCATGCCCATAACCTGCTAGGGTCACCCACATGTGTGGTCAGGAGGTGGCAGAGGGCATGGAGACCCCAGCCTTGCAGTCACCCCTCAGCTTTTCACCTGGACAGCATGCAATGGAGCTGACCTCTCCCCAGGAGGAAAGGAGAGAAAAAAAATGAGTGTGGATGCTGTGGAGCTGGGGCTGCAAATAAATGCCTTTGCTGCCAAATAGCTCTCTTGATATGGGGGTGCACAGAGCTGTAACCCCAGCTTGGCTCTGCTTGTGACCCCCAGTGCCTCTCACTTGGCTCCCTTTGCTCCCTCTGCCCTTGCGTTCAGCCCTGCTCTCACCCCAGAGCCTCTGGGCGGCTCCCCCAGCACGTCTGGAGCAGCTCCTGGGAGCCAAGCCCAGGCACTCCCACAACCTCTGCCCACACAGAAGTGAAGCTGTGCCTGTGGAGGTCCAGGGCTGTTCTTGAATCACAGCTTGAATAAGAGCTTTTTCTGTGTCTATGGGGAGATGAAGAAGTGGTTTCCACCCTGGGAGCCCCAATCGGCCATGTGATGTATTTTTGTTGTCTCCTCCGAACATATTTAGAGGATTAGAGAAAACCCACATCATACAAGGGATTTAAAGGTTATTAGGGGAGAAATGCATTTTTCAGCACCTGCTGCCTGAAAAGTGTGCAGCCAAGTGTTTTAAATACTCTGGTGCTATTATTCATAGAAAATGCTTTTCTTTTATATTTTTCTTTCCCTTTTTTTTTTTTTTTCCAGTGTAGCTCTAGTCATCATTCAGCCTTATAACTATAATGGATGGTTGCTAGAAGCCTTCCAAACAAGGCAGCACAATAAGATACAGACAGTTAACCCACATCAATTCTCTAAGGAAATTTCATGTTGGGCCCTTTAATTCTCTCCTTTTGAAATTATTCCGATCAGTCAGTGCATAGGGCACTGCTGCAGGGAAAAGATTGAACCTGGAATGAAGTAGAATGAGATTTGAAATAATAAAAATAAAGAAAAAACACAGAGGAGAGATTCAGGTACACCTCCAAAATTCTAATGAGCTCATTTGCAGAGCTAAAAATTTCTCAGGGACTCCAGTTGATTCAAAGAGAAATGTATTTAATTTAAAACAACTCACTTCAGGGAGCTCTGCACTGGAATGAAATGTATTAAATAATTGATCAACCAGGGAGTAAGAAAGAGGAGAAAAAAAGAGAAAGAAATAAGAAGGGAAGAAAGGTACCCGGGTGGTGTGTGACCTGGAAAAGAAAGACACCTCTGTGTGGGGGGTAGGTGACACACCGAAGGGGTGACAGGGGTGACAGAGCCACCATATTGTCCCTAAGGCTTGGTGGCACCAGCCAAACCAGGGACACATCCCTGTATCCCTCCGGCTCTTCACCTCATCCCACTGGAGTAACACAAATTTTATTACATTTCCTTCCAGTCCCAAAGTCACATAGTGACCCTGCGTCCTGTGTGGCATCTGCTGTGGGATTGGTTTCCTTTCTGCTTCATTGGGTGTTTTATAAAGAGCTCAAAATAAAACAAATATACTTCATCCCTTCTCCTCAGCAGCTCTAAGGGCAAATGACAATGGAGCTGATATCAAAACACTGGTAATTTTTCTGCAGTGGCTCGGATTTGGATGCAAAATGGAAATACACATTTAGTGCTTGGCTGTGGCACTGCTGTGCATGCAAACAGCAATTAAAACCTGCAGCTAAATGCCATAAATCCACCAGTGACAGAGTAAATGCTGTTAAAGATGGAAAATGAAAAGGAACTGCAGCTCATTTGCATTTTGCTAGAGTAATTTCGTTTAGACTACAGTTGTTCTGAATGAAATGTAACTTCTAAGTACTGTTCCACTGCACTGAGGCCAGGCTGCGAGTGCAGGAGGCTTCGAAACACAGATGGGCTGCTCTGGAACAGGGCTGTACAGAGCAGCAGGCGGTGGGGACCATCAGTGCAGCCTGGTCCATGGCCACCAAATTCCCCCTCCCTCCCTCCCTCCCTGCAGGGAGGTTCTGCAGCCGTGTCCTCTGCCTCTCTGCGTACTCTTCTAATGATTTTTACTTAAGTAGCTTCCCCTTATTAACCAAACCAGGAGATGGCACAGCCTTCCAGACAGTGTCCTTGCTGCCAGCAGTGGGGACCTGGTGTGTCAATACTCGATGGAGTTAAGATCCATCTCTTTTTGCTGCAGATTTTGCCCACTCCTTGTCAGGGAGCCCCCAGACACATGGGCTAGAGAGAGCCTATGTGAGTGTTTGCTGATGTCAGGAGCAAACAAAGGAGCAAAGCAGATGGATGCCCTTATAACTTAAAATAAATAAATTAGAGGCATAAAAGTAATTATTATCCTTTTAATTTACTCTTGACTGTGATATTCCTGCTCCATAAAACTGAATGAGGGAAACTGTGATGCACCCCGGATCATGGCTCTTCCCAGCAAAGACCACTGTGTAAATCACAAATAAATGCTACTTCCTTGGAGAAAATGAATTCAAATTGTGTGTCTTATAAGGAAACTGAGGCAGGGGATGGGAACAGGCAGAGATGGAAGTGGACATATACCTTTATTCGTCATAATAGCCACATGTAAATGCGTAATGTAAAGAGCACAAACAGAATTTTTCACATTTGTTCCTCTGCCTTTGTTCTGAGAGTGTTGATGCCAGAGATTCCCAGCAATGTTTGTTTTCTCTCTGCAAAACATCACTGTCAAAACAGACCTGGTTTGGGACATCAGTTGTGCTCCTCAAGAATGCAAAAGTGTTTTATGTTAAAAATCACAAGAGCTTTGTTTCATTTTCCCTTTCTTTCCTGATCCTAAATTACAAGAACCATTCTGTTTTCTCATAATTAAGTGCCCCGGAATATTTCAGCTCTCCAAGAGGTCTCAATTCTCCAGCAAGCATTGGTACTCCTCACCAAAGGGCGAAGCAGAGGGTTAAAGGGTCAGAAACACAACGGTCAAAAACAGGGACTTAAGACAGTTCCTGAAACACCAACTATTTTTTATCCTACAAGTATGTGCATACGTGGCATCATTCAACAAGTGAGCTAAACCCTTGGGGTGTAAAGCACACATTAAAATACAGGACTGAAGTCAAAGTGACAAATTTAAGGAGATTATTTCGGTAAGTGTGAATGTGAATTTTCTGTCCTTTTCTTGCAGGAGCATTTTTATCCTCTCCACACACCCAATTTTCATGGCAAGCTAATTGTTGTAATTGCAACCAAATTTTTGTATGTAAATTTAATGAAAGACTGTTTTCAATGTTTAACTCATTAGAAGTTTAGAAGCTCATTAGAAGGCTTTATCTTTGTGAAAAGGAAAAAAATAAAACACCCAGAGACTGGAAACGCTGATGGGATGAGCTTCTATGGATCAGCCTGAACCCAAGGGTCCATTTCATCTTCCAGGAGTGAGGGGTACCTGGGCTGGTTGAGCATCCCCCGTGGGATGGGCGTGCTAGTGAGGCCATGGCACTGCTACTGCAAGGAGGGAGCCACAGTGAGTGGGCAGCAAGGGGGTCCCACCTCAAGGGGTCTGTCTGGGCTTCGGGGTTGGAAGTGTCTTCATTATGCATCAGAACCTCTCTGTCAGGCTGTCCCTAGGGAGAGGGGTTATTGAAGAATGCTGTTAACACAGGGATAATGAGGTATGAACTGCAGAATAAATTTAGGATGGAAATAACAAAAAGGTTTCTGAGCTTGCAGCAGGGCGGGTCTAGGCCGTAAAACCCTTCCAAGAACAGTGGGGAAAAAATCCACCCTACTTGTCCTCCATCTAAGGAGCTGTTTGACGAGTTTCCACAAAGACTTGCAGACTTAGTGTTGATGGTGGGATGGGACTGGGCTTACAGGGCTTCCTCCAGCCCTGAGCTCTCAGAAGTCGGCACAAAGCAGCACCAGTGCCTGGGGCTGATGTGCCACCTAAAGCAGACATGTCACCTAAAGCCTTGCTGGAGTGGGATGAGAATGTCCAAGCCCTGCAGGCTGCAAGGGGATAATGACCTGGGTACCCCCAGGGCAATGCTGGGGTCTGCTTCGTAGCAGGGTCAGAAGGGAAAGTTCCAGGGAACACTGGGGAAGCCGATGCACATCCTCTGCTGAACGGGACTGCGCTGCTCAGCATGGGGAGAAGCCAGAAAATCGCAAAAATAATCCCAAAAATTCACAAAAAACCCAACAAAATCGAAATCACCACCACCACAAAAAAAAAAAAACCCAAACCAAACAACAAACAAACAAACAAAAAAAACCGCCAAAAAACCAAACCAAAGAACCAAAGGAAAACAGACAGGGACGAACAAAAATCTTCCACTCTCTAGAAAACGCCAGGAGAAGGTACCCTGTGTGGAGCATGGCTCATGCACTCTGCTCCCTCCCTGAGCCAAATGCATCCCTTGGAAAAAGTACCAATTACATGGAAGTGGACTTACAAGAGGCAGGCAGCACCAATAAAGGCAATTAATTGCTTATTTAGCTTTCCTTGGCCTGGTCCCTGGTGATTTTCTCAGCAATGAATAATTCAACAGCCGCTGACACATGAGTAACAGCTCCTGATTTGCATTGAGCATCGTTCATTAGGAAGAGGATGAAAACCTCGTCTATCCACCAGCTAACACCCCATCCCTGGAAGTGTCCAAGGCCAGGTTGGGCAAGACTTGGAGAAAGCTGGTCTAGTGGAGGTGTCCCTGCCCATGACAGGGGGGTAGAACTGGATAAGCTTTAAGGTCCCTTCCATCCCAAGCCATTCCATGATTTGATGATAATGCTGGTCCAGTTTCTTATCCAGGACCTGGAGGCACAACGTGTCCTTCTGTGGGCAGGAGGGGAGCTCCATGCCCTGATCCCAGGGAGTCCCCACCCCATAGAGAGGATTTTGGGACCATCACCCCCTTCAGTGCTGGCCACACATGGTCTCCAGCCTCCATCACCATGGCAGGGATGGGACCCCACCTCTCCAAATCCTCCTTATTTCCAGCATCAGCCTTTTGGCGTTTTAAATCACTGAGTGCTATGCAGAGCTGATAATCAGATTTACTGATGGATCTTCTCTGTCTCAGAGGCTCAACTAATCCCTTTTAATCCTTTTCTTAAACTCTTTCTTACAAGTGCTTACAACAGAGTTTATCTTTCAGCTTTGCATCTAATTTTGGTTTCCAAATGTGTTTTTTTTCAAGCAAGCATGTAGCTTTACTTGTTATTTCTAAATGGCTGAAGTGGAACATATTACACATGCTTTACAATTATTCCACTGCTCTCCCAGCTCATGCACCTTCTTGAAAAATTCATCCAAACAAACCAAAGTGGCTGGGGGAGACATGGACATGGAGCTTGGCAGCAGCTTTGACTCCCTAAAGGGTACATGACAGCGTCTGCCTGGCGTGGTGCTGGGGCATGTCCAAGCTCCAGGCTGACAAAAGGGAGGTTTTTAGCTCAGGGATCATTTTTAGGAGAGATTGGTGGTTTGATGTGTGTAATGCACTGTCAGGATTGAGGCTCGGCAGTCCTATAGCTTATTTTAGTCCTTCCCATAGCTGGCAATAATCTCCCAAGTGGAAAAAAAATCCATTTTTAATCTGTGACCAATACTGGTGAGACCAAGCCAAGCAAGGGCAAGGGGTGGAACAGCCTCTTGCCTTCCCACCACCAGCAGATGCTCCTCATGCCTTAGCAGTGAACTTTATGAGTGAGGTTTAGATTGGATATTAGGGAAAATTTCTTCACTGGAAGGGTGGTCAAGCATTGGAACAGGCTGACCAGGGAAGTGGTGGAATCACCATCCCTGAAATTGTTCAAAAAACATGTGGATGTGATGTCAAGGGAAATGGTTTAGTGGTGGACTGGGCAGTGCTGGGTTAATGCTGGACACAATGATCTTAGAGGACTTTTCCAACCTTAACAATTCCATGCTTGTACGTTACAGGTGATTTAGAAACTAAGGGACAAAAATAAATTATCCATTTCCTTTTTTTTTTTTTTTGAGTAGGCGCTATGATAGTTTCAACAAGCGATGAGATTGTTCTCCTGTGAACACCTCCTCATTGTGTTCCAACTCCAGTGCCCAGGCACCTTTTGGAATGGCTGAAAATTATATAAAAGCCCAGCCTGAGTCACACCAATTAAACTCTGCATCTGCAGCCCCACTCACTCCTTCTCTTGCTTCCAATCAACCAGCTCGGCCTGTTCCCATAGAAACTGAGCAGCACATCACTGCAGAGTCAGGCTACTGGGGCTTTTTAAGTTCTCATCAGAGCTTTATTCCACCCCTCAGAAAGCCAAGGTGTTCGCTGTGACTGGGCATGGCCACCCTGCCTTGGCTGCCAGCAGAAGGTGGGACTCAGCAGTGAATGATCCCATGCCAGCACCCGGGGAGCTCAGGAGCTGCAGTTTGCCATCAATGTTTGCATCTCATTAATCTATTCCAGCTGCAGATGAGGCAAGGAAGAGAGGAGACAAGAGAGGGTAAAGCCAGTGATGTTTCTTGGCCTATTGGCACCAATATTGGCTGCTTTACCAGTATGTTAAAAGCTGTTTTCATCATCTGCTATGAAGATCTTTAAGGTCCTTTCCAAGCCAAACCATCCTATGATTCTGTGATTCTCAGACTAGTAAAATTGCACATCCTCTTCCATCTCTGCCCGTTCCATGACCGTGTCCAATCGCTGTGCAGGTATGTGCTGCGTGCCAGCTCTTGGAGCAGCAGGAAGACTGGGGCAGTTAAGTCTTTCTGCATCCCACCACTTCCAGAGCATCCCAGAAGAACTTGAACCAGGCTTGGGCAGCAGCAGCAGCAGCAGCAGCAGCAGCAGCAGCAGCAGCAGCTTCCTAATGTTTCTCAGCTGGCAGTTCCAAAGGGCTTTGGAGAAAGGAGGCGATGACCCCTCACCAAGCTCTTCACACAGGGAAATTGAGTTTAAGGCCTCCAGTTAGGGTGAGAAGTTCTTGTAAGCAAAGGTCTTTAAAAGATGCTTCTGAAAAAGCTCTCTGCCTGGGTTCCAGGGGATCCCTCCACATAAAGCCAGGCAGAGCCATCCAAAAATCTCACTCCACCGGGGAGAGCAGCAAGAAACCAGCAAGTCTCAGAGCTGCATCTGATGGGAAATCTTAGATCTTCTGCCTGGAGTTTCGGTTTTCCATCTAAAGCTGCTAATATAAATATTTACTGGCAACTTTTCTCATTCTATTAATGACAGTGCTTTGTGCAGGCTGAGTTTCTTAAGGAAATACTTTAAATATCTACTTTATGTATTCAAATAATCTCCAATGCTTTTATTTAATTTGCTTTTTTTTTCATGAGTGGAACTCCTGCACATATGGCTTTACTTATGCAACTAATTTGATTAGATTTTACATTTCCATGCGTAATTTATGCTTTATTGCCCACAGATTCATTAAAAAACCCATCCTTTAAATATGTCCTGAATAATCTCTTCCATGCATTTTATGTATAGAACAAAAGTGAGGTGATTCTGTATTCTAAAGGGACACCTACTGATAAGAACACATTGCATTTGTAGCAGTTTAAATGCAGGATATAGAAAATGTCTATCTTGTTGGGATTTTAAATCCCCACTAAAATGCATTTCAAGGAATCAATCAGTACCAAGTCAATGTACAAGAATTGCTTTAATAAATCTAGAGGTGTCAGGATCTAAGTAAATTGCACATTAAATAAAATCTGATTCTTCATTGAATGTATTGATTATTATCATTAAGAGCAGATCTGTTACTCTTGGTGAGCAGGGGGCTGACAGGATGACAGCAGCACTGCTGAGCTCCAGAGAAAGGATGTTTTGTGTGCAACTTGGGAAGTATCACGGAATCCCAGAATAGTTTGCGTTGGAATGCGCCTTAAAACTCATCTGGTTCCATCCCCTGCCCCGGGCAGGGACACCTTCTTCCACTAGACCAGGTTGCTCCAAGCCTCATCCAACCTGATCTGATCTGAAGGTCAACTCCTTGCACATCTTCCCAGCTCTGGTTGAGAGCCCAGGGGTAAGATGGGAGCTCATCCCCAGGATGGGGATGGCGGGGATTGTGGGGATAGAGGGGATGGCTCATGCCTCCGCTCTGGACACAACACCATGCCCTGCACTGACCCGAACCACTGAGCCATGACTGTGGCAAGTTCTTAGTTCATTGCTTGCACACAGATAATGATTGTAAAATAAAATGTTCAACCCACTGCCCTTACATTTTCTTTAACTCCTTTAACCAGTTCAGGACAGATATTCCATAAATATATATTCTCCCCAAAAGGCCATTTTCCAAGTATGGGTTTGATGTAAAACAAGCTGTTCCAATGTCTGATTTATAAGGCATATGAAGTTTCTAACAACAAAAAAAAGATTATTAATTTCTCAGGTGTCTCGCTGATTTATTTGCCATGTAGCAATTGATTAGTCATGTCATCAACTTCATAAGTAACACAATTAATTCTGAAGTTATCCCCAAGTTATCCAAGTCCTGTGTCACTGATGAATACGTGATTGGGTCTGAGTTATAGGTTGTCTCTGAACTTGACTGACTCGAAATAAGTCACCAAGCTGAGTTGTAAATCACAAGAGATGGATCTGAGTACACTGATGAGTCACAAGCAGGCTGTTAGATCACACACATCCCGATTTATGGGCTGGTGAGGTGGCCTCTGCTCTATCTCACGGTTTGGGAGTAAATGTCAAAGTGTAAATCTGGGATGCCAATATCAAACCGCACCTTCCTTGGGGACACGCAGCACCCACAGGCAGAGCTGTGATGCTCCTGTCACACACAGGAGCACACTGGAATCAGCACCGACCTCTTCTCCTTGCAGATGAAGAACTCCAGGTGTGCCTCACGTCTCCGTTCTCACTCTCCTCCTGGGGTACCGACTCCACTGTAAGCCTGATCTGGCTGGCAGATATTGCAGGCTATTAATTTAGATGTCATTTACAGGCCCACTGGGTGACCTTAATTAAACTATAAAACGGCAAACACTAATAAGAAAGATGATATTCCTGTGGGGGGGGGTGAATCAAGCACATTAACCTCCTGGTGAGGAATTCTTTCTTCATCTGACAGACACGAGAGACCTCACAGCTTGATGCAAGGTGTCCTCCGTGTCACTGCTGGGCTGTTCATGGCACACGTTCCTCCTGCACAGCTGTGATTCCTCCCGCAGAGCACAACTTGATGGATAACTCCTGCAGACTTCACATTGGCACAGAGATGGTCCTTGGACCTTTCCTCAGAGCATCAGACACTGCTTTCCAGGAGCATCAAGATGGGGTTCCTTGCTCCTTTCCCTTCTCTTCTTGAGGATCTTCTCCCTTTTCTGTTTATTACCACAGACTGAGGTGGAGATCACCAGAAGCTCTGTGGATGTACATGAAGCTCTTCTGTTTGTTTTCCTTCCTGTGCATTGCTCCAATTGCTGTTACACTAAACACTCATTTCATATTCCCAGGAGGTGAGGGAGATGCCATGGGAGACACATTTACATCTGTAAACTGCAATCAAAACTAATTAAACCCAACACAAATACTGACTAATGGAAGAGGGAACCCGATGCCAAGTCCCGTGGCCCCATCCCAAATAACAGTGGCTTCTTTTTTAAGATACAGATTTGCTTGTTCCCTTTAATTCCCAGCATCTGGTGGCACATCTCCAGCTCCTGGCTCCGAGGCAGCTGTACTGCATTTGGAAGTGGTACAGTGAAAACCATCTGACATCCAGAGCTCTGCCTGAAATGCAGCTTCTCTTTAAAAACTCACCACTGGGACACTACAGTATGACATAAGCTCCATCCCTGTGCTCATTTTGCACCAGACCACTGGTTTCATATTATTTCATTAAAGCTGAATTTATACCAGCAGAGCAGTTAAAATAATAATGAATTGCCTTGCTGCCTTTAAGAGTCTCCATTCCCTGTGCATCATCCTGGATTCCTTGCTCCAGGCATCAGCTTTCCAGACAAGGTCTCAAATGGCACAGGTGCTAACAGAAGAGATGAAGGTGCAGAAACAGTTCATACTGGAGTGAGTGACCACACCAACACCTCATCAGCAACCCCGTGGTGAGCACAAGCAGCAGGAAAACCCTCTGCACATGGACTCTGAGGGAAAAGCACAGAGCATGACACTTGTTAAACACATAACGTACATGGAGCACTGAGGGGAACTTGGGGAAATGGTTCTCAAGGGAGCAAAAAGTCAGTTTGCTTAAAAAGTAAGTAATTGATTATTGCAGAGAGAAAAGCAGAATCACTGGGTGGGGTATGAGTGATGGACATTTCTAGGAATATTGATTTGGAAGTGGTGACTGTGGCATCAATCATCACCCGTGTCCTGGCACACACAGACCCACCTGCTTGAGCACCAGCGATGGGACCCTCAGCACTCACCCCTGCCCATTCCCCCAAACGACGGGAATCAGGGAGCAGCCAGCCTGAGGCAGGAGGGGTTGGGCTGAGCGACAGAGGCAGGGACAGGGACACCTGACAGGCATCAGCGCTCCCCTCCCAGCCCCAGAGGAGGCAGATTAGTTCTCTTTCACTCCCAGCATCTGGTGGCACATTTCCAAGTCCCTGCTCCAAGGCAGGGATGTGCCACAGAAAAGTAATTAATGTCTGTGAAGAACCATTACGACACTGGCTCATCTGGCTTTTCCTTTCACAATGAGTCTTTATGGGGATGGCGCCTGACAGTCACTGTTGTCACATCACAATTTTTCCACGGTAAAACGCGACTTTCCCCAGGCAGCCAGTGGGGATTTTATTGCTTAAATAGTGTGAAATCCTTCTTTATGATGCCACTTGCCTTCTGGTCTACAAGAAGGGCCTTTTTCAGCATCCAGCGCTCCCTGTTATCCCCAGTGCTATTTGTTAGAGAGACCCCTGTTCTCCCCTGCCCCACTGTCCTGCTGCACAGGTGCTGCTCTTGAGGATTTAAAGATAAAGTGAGGGATGCTGCAGATGAGGAATTCCAGGCACTGTAGCCACAGGTCGTTAATCCTCCTATTTCTTGCACAGGATTTTAACAACATTTCCTTGTGGAAATGGGAGGTTTGCTCTGCTTGCACTTCTTGGGCTCTGCTGTGCAAGGTTTCCGATTCAAAGTGAAGGTGGAAAAGCCATACCCAAACCTTAACCAAATATTGACCAGACCCCACAGTGTTACAGCTCACTCCTGCCTTTTCCCAGAAGCAATATCAGCTCCAAGAAAGGCAGACATGAGGCTGAAGTGGGAGAGGTGTCTGCCCAGGGCCATCCCTGTGCCAGGGCTCTGCAGGGCAGACACTTAGGTGGGCAAAGCTCTGAAGTCTCCTTGCCATCAGCCAATATCAATCTCCTGACACTGACATTGGGTGGTTCAGTGTTCAGACACCCTGCATGGCAAGGGTACCAGCTCACAGTTATCAGTGTCAGTCTGATCAGATAATGTTGATATTTCGCCTTCAGCTCAATTTATTAAGCCACTGTTCCTTTCAAACAAAATATCACATTGCATAATGATGTCTCGGCTGACCATTTGCAAGTGCCACCAGATACGGAGACCATGACACCATTGCCTTTTGCCAGGCACTGGAATCAGACTCCCTGTCACCCTCTGACAGGACTACTGTAAAACTGCATTAATCAAATTGTGTATCGGTCACAAAAATTGAGGAGTAATTTGTCAAAGTCGTGTCTGGGCTCAATAACTGTTTGGAGATGACTAAGTAATTAATCAATAATGTGTTCTCACCTTTTCATTTCTCTAGGTTGCTGTGATTTGCACAGCAGAATGACTGGAAAATAACGGACTGGGTTGTCTGGTGGCTTGAAATGTTGGTTGGTGTTTACAGGGGAGTTGATTCAGTCCAACCTTCCTTCCTGTCTGGCACATCTCCAGCCCAGTCCCAGTGGGAGCTGCACCTCACAGCGATGGATGCTGATGCTCATAAGCCCATGTCAGGCCACCAAACAGAGACCAAGGCATGAGCAAAGGCACCATGAGAGGGATGGAAGGCATTGCCTAGTGCTTATGTTCCCAGACTCCTGGATGGAATCCTGCCCAAATCGTCTGGTGGGGTGGTTCACCTCAGAGCCAGACACAAGCTGCAATTCCTCAGTCAAAACCAGGCTTTTAATCTAAACGGTCACCCCATAATTTAAATAACTGTTTACCAGACATCCCGCTAACCTAAATTCTTCTTTCTTAATATTTCTGAAATAACACCCTCTAATGCAATCCCAGAATAACCCATCATCGAAATGAAAAAATTTCCCCATGAGACTGAGTTGCTACTTCTTCAATGCCCTAAAAGTGATAACTTGATTAATAAAATGGTCAGATTTGCAGTACCACAAGGCTTTTCAACTCAGAATCAATTGCTTTACATCTATTGCTCAGTGTTGGATTCACTGAATGCATTGTTGAACTGACTGAAAACTGTGTTAGTAATATTAAGTAATTAATGAGATTAATGCTGTTTCAGAGCTATAACCTGGGCAGAGTCCAGATTGATTAGAGTTAATTATCTTCTGCCTGCTTAAATAATTTATATTCTGGTTTCCCTGCTATGTAAGAGCAGAAAACCCTGAAGGAAGATTGCTGTCCTCAGCATGGTCATGCACGTACCCAACGGAGGATGTCTCAGAAAGACACCCCTCACCAGGCAGTCAGTCTCATCCTCCTCCTCCTCTTCCTCTTTGTCCTCCTCCAGGTCAGGTCAGGTCAGTCAATTTTGTGTGTCCAGAGCCCAGCACTCAGGCCCATGGTCCACCTGCATCCTGGATGGATCGGGAACCCCTGTGTCCACTGCAAAGCCAAAATTCTCTTCAAAGCCAAAATATTCTCAACCAGATTCATGGATTCAACACGCTGTTTGGCCCGCAGAGTGGATTCAGTAACTTATGCATGATCCTGGCTTTCTAATCAAAATTTCATTATTAGGAATGATTGCAAAAGTTTTCGTATTTTACATTTTGTCTTTGCAGGGAATTTTACACACTAATTTTGTCCCTTGGTGCTGGTGTGTGTAATAATCCTGCTGATCCATATTCATGTCCTCCCAGCCTTGCAGTTCCTGCACAGTTTTCACAACTCATAGAATAATTTCCTTATAGAACTGAGTATCCACAATATTTATTATTGTTGTTGATGAACATGGTCTCTGCCCCTGTAATAAATACAGGATTTCCAGGGTATTTAAATATTATTTTATTTAAATAATTGATTGACTTAGAGCTTGCAAATATGAATACATCCAGGAGTGTTTAATAGGATCATTACTTAATCCTGGCTCCGTGCACTGTATCATGTTACCAATAAATCAATTATGCATCTTTCTGCCTGTAGGATCTCACTCCTGGTGGCTCAGAGGACCAGGCTGGGCTGGGAGCACCACGGAGAAGGTGACACAAGGGAGGTGGCCAGTCCTACTTCACAGAACTCCAGGCGCACCTGGCTCCTGACACAGGTGGGGAAGCTGAGACCAGAGTAAAGCACATCATTAGAAGGAAATGGAGCATGTGCTAATTTGTCTGTGTTTTCAGTTAGCAGGCATTTATTAGGGATGTCTGACTTGTATCCAGGTCAGCCTGCTAATATATTAACCTCTGGTGGCACTGATGTGCACAGGAAAAATTCAAACCACAATTCACAGGGATTTTACACACTGCCCAAGGGATTTTACACTTCCTGACCACGGCCAGCATTGGCAGCTGGAGGCACAGCTGGCTGCCGCCACAGCATCCAACACCCTGACAATGGAGAGGTGCTGAGGCTCCTGGCTCTGGAGCTCTGGGCCCACCAGCAGGGCATTGGAACCCCTGTGAGGGTTATCGGGTATTAACAGGGTGTTGGGAACCCTGTGAAACAGGAAGCAGTGGATCAGGACCTCCATGACACAGGAAGCAGGGGATGCTGAATGGAGCAGGAGAGCCAGTGCTAGGTCACAGACTGAATGCTCCTGCAAATGTCAACAAAACCATGCACATATTTTCATTTCTACCTATTTGACCCATTAACTAACTGCAAAATTTCTCAGTAATCCCTAGTAGATGAGCATCAGAGCAGACCTATGGTCCAGGCTAATCCCTTTACTATGAAGCAGTGCTACGGAAATAAAATACCAGCAGTAAATCGGGAGATTAACAAGCTGGGAAATGCACAAATTAAATTGCATCCTCCCTCTCTGCTCTGCCCCAGCCAATGGCTCTGTTTCTGCTGTGGCCACTGCAGCTGCCCCAGCAGGAAAACAAGGCTAGAAAACACTTTATAAAAATGAGCCCCTATTTAGTCCCTGATGCAGGTAGTAAGCAGAGTCTGCCCAGGATGAGCCCATGTCTATGCAGCCCCTCATGTCCTCACACCTTTCTCCTGGTGAGGGGAAAGCATGATTCTGTGATTCTATGATCTGGCTTTGCCAAGCATGCGGGGATCCAGATGTGGAGATGGACAGGAGAGACATAGGGCACTTGGGACTCCTGACTTTTCCTGCCAGCTTGGGATGGGAGTCAGGCATGGGGCTTTGACTGCAGCAAGATGGGACATGGACATTGCTCTCTGGTGGAGTGCCACCTCTGCAAGTCTCCCCAGGCTGCCTGAGTGTGGCACAGAGGGACTGACCCGGGACAGAAGTAAATGGGCAGCAGCAGAATCATAGAACCCTGGAATGGTTTGGACTGGAAGAGACCTTAAAGATTACTTGTTCTGCCCCTGCCATGGACAGGGCCACCTTCTACCAGACCAGATTGCTCCAAGCCCCATCCAATGTGGCCTTGAACAATTCCAGGGATGGGGCAGTCACAGCTTCTCTGGGCACCCTGTGCCAGTGCCTCACCATCCTGTTCAGCAGTGACTGCTCCAGGGCCAGATGGATCCACAAGTTCCATGTGGAGGGCTGTGCCAGAGCCTCTGGAGAGGGCTGGGGTCTCCCAAGCACGTGGCAGCAAGGGCCACCATCCCTCATCCACACCAGGCACATGGTGGGGTTCTTGGGGATGTCCTGTGCAGGGCCAGGAACTGGACTCGATGATCCCTGTGGGTCCCTCCCAGCTCAGGATATTCTATGATTCTGTGATCCCCAGGGATCCTCCTGGGGCCCATCAGGAGTCAGGCTGCCTGGCAGCCCCGACCCAGCAGCATGCCCTGACTGCTTTTATTGCACAGTAGCATCTGAATGAATATTTTATTCATTCCCTTAAGAACATCTCCACAAATGCACATTTGAATAAAACATGAGGATGCATTTTTGGAAGAGCCATCTAATGCTTCAAACAGCCCCATCACAGTGTATTAACCAGAGCAAACACCGTGCTGTTGTAATTTTATCTTGGTGATTCTGATGGAATCCCATGGCATGCGAGGCAATGGGGAAGGTGCCCATGGCCCCATGTCCCCACAGCCACATGTCCCCACATCCCCCCACATTCCTGAATGCTGGCGGGATGGGGCAGCATGTCTGGATGCTGAAGCCATTTGCTTCACATATCCAAAACAGGAGTATATCTACTTACAAACATGCCAGAGAGGAAAAAAAAGTAGTCTCTCAGTGAAAGGTATTGGCAAAGTAGAAAAAAAACCTGACCAATGTGCTCATGTCCAAACACACGAGTGCCAGAACAGTCACATGCACCTGCCACCTCTGTGAATCCCGCAAGCTGGACAAGACAGGTTCTGCTTCTCATCTGATAAGCCAGTTCCAGGTTTCTCCATTCCTAAGCCCAGCATGGGAGATGCACAGGGATGTTTTTGCATAGCTGAGGTGATTCAAACAGAAATCTTTCTACCTCTGGAAAAGACAATTCTTTTCTTGTTCGAATTCATTGAAAAGCAGCAATAAAGCAAATGGGCAGAGAGGAGCAAGCAGAGCAACGGCAGAAGGGTGGAGGGAGCAGGGGTTACAGGGAACGGGAGCCAATTAAGCCTGAGAGGAAGAAATTCAGCACAGTTAAAGAAAATGTTCCCCCAGCCCTAAACTGGACTTCAACTCATCAGGGCAAGAGGCCACTGATGGTAGGTTCCCTATGAGATGCCATAGGAGCAACACTGGCAAATGTCACAAGGGTGGCACTAGTTGGAGCAGCAAAAGCATCAGGGAAAGGGAACCAGCTTTTGGGGAAGAGGACAGACCAGATCTGGCCTGAATGCACCATGGCTGGGCGAAGGAAAGGGCACCAAAGATGTGACCCTTGGAGGTATCACCTTCTCCTACAGTGACACACAGTTCACCATCCAGGGGAGCACAGCAGCCCCAACTGGGACAAGGTGAGGTCCCTGTGAGCAGCATCCCTTGGAAAGCTCCTGCTCTGGAATGGCTTGGCATCACTGCTGACAGGTAGCACTGATTTATAAAGCAGAAATTAATGAGCCCGCTCTGCAATTTCACCTAATTTTGTCTCCCATTTCAATTTGCCATCTTTCAGCATAATGCCGGGTGGTTAATTATGTTTCCATCTTATTTCTCTGATAATACTGCACCTTGTACTGCTCAAAGGGTTTCATTCTACCTTTCATTTCACCTCCTAGCACAGCTCTAAATTTAGTCAGCTTGTAATTTAGGGGCATTTTATGCATTATGCTTTTAGTATTTTGAGGTAAAATGGAATCCTTGTCTTTTAATTCACTCTCTAATAATTCTCCACCAAATCTTAATACAAAAGGCTTTTTTTCCCCTGGAGACTAATTGAATGGGGTGTAATTATAATACCCAGGGAGATGATATTGAAAGTATGTTAACTGTGACAGTTTCCTCTGACTAATCACCCCTCAGGCAACTTCAAATCTTGTCTGTGCAAGCTCCCAAACAGTTACTGCACAGCTGTGCCAAGATGGAGCTTGAGGAGGACTTGGGCAGGGTGGACCTGGGACCCTGGCCTGGGAGCTTGGGGTCTCCAAGCTGCTGATGCAGCCACAAGGGCTGATCTGTCTAGGGACCAGCAGTGTGGTCACATGTAGAGAGAAGGGATCAGGGTGTCCGAGGTAGCTGGGGACCACGCAGGTGGCATTGTCCCACTGAGGCAGTGAAGAGACAGGGCATCAAAGTCCTTGCCTCAGCCCAGAGATGTTCCCATCACCATCACTCTCTTCCTTGGCTTATTGCTCCTGCTAGGGGCGTTTGCCCACTTGCCTAAAGGAAAGCACTGAAAATACAGTGAGTGGAAGAAAGGCAGAGGGCCAGAAGCTGTGGCAGGAGCATCCTTCCCTGGCTGCTCAGGAGACAGAGATAACACCAGCAGTCCTGCAGGCTGCAGCTTTTTCCTTGGAAATGCATTTACCTGCCAGGAGAGGAGTAGCAATTTGCAGTATTTGTGTACTCTGATGATGTGATAGCAGCGAGGTCAGCACTCAGCAGAGACACCAAGGGGCTATTTCCTCACTAAACTGTGGACTGCAGTAAGTGAAAAATAAGCTCCAAGGGTGCCTATTATGCAGACAATAAAATATTTTTCTATCAATGTAGGTGTCAAGCTCATCACTTCCGCAGAGTGGATCCTTCACATTATGAGCCAACTATGAAAATTTCCAGCCAAGCAGGGATGCTCCCATCTACAGCCTCGTGTTTGCTACTGGAAATAACAGATTCCCACTCCGAATTCAACAGCCTGGGATCTCAGAGGGGACAGGACTCCGGGTGGGGAACTTACAGTCACAGTCTGGCCTTGGGTAGGGGTACACAAAGGTGGAGGGACAGGACAAGAGAAGCTCTCAGCAAAGCATCCTGTAGAAACGAATGCACTTTTCTTTAGGATCGCTATGAGCTAATCAGCCTTTTGTTGCCACAAGAAGCTTTCAGCTCTCCTCCAGAGCCACAGCTGGACAAGCTGGTTGGGATTGGAATGGCCAGGGCAGAGTCCCCACCCCCTTCACCTCAGATCCAGTCGGCATGAGAAGCACTCCTGGAGCCTCCCTTCGCTGCTGAGTGAAAAGATCCTCTGCAGAGATTAAAATGAATTTATTATTTCACAGTCTGGTATTTACATCACATCTGGACAGGGTATTACATACCCCATTACAAAAATGTCTTAATAATGAATCCCATGGTGGGAACCAGGGCAGGAGGCAGGTGGCAGCAAATACACCACTGACCTCGACACTGCCATGGTCCTCACATCATCTCCAGCCCCTCCTGAGCCAGCACGTCCCCTGCAGGGTCCCAGAGCAGTCCCAGAGCAGTGCTGGAGCTGTTGGTCCCACAGCCCCAGGGTCCCAAGCACCTCTGACTTCAGGGGCACAGAGCTCACATTCTCCCCCACCTTGAGCTGCCGCACCACAGGAAATGGTGTGTCCTGAAGAAGGTCATGAGCTCAGGGCCAGGAGGTGGTACATTTTTCTTTATTTTGGATTAATGCAACAGAACCTGGCTCGGTCTGAGGCCCTAGCTGGGCATCTGCATGCCCCAGACACCCCAGAGCCGCTGACAGAGAGATCCCCTCACACAACTCTGAAATTCAATTGCAAACACAAGCAGAAACTCAGTGTCTGGGACTTGCATGGTGGAAAACATTAAATTTGCAACCTGATTAATGCATTTACCAAGGAAGGAGAAACCAGCAGCATGCGCCATGCAGATATCTCACCATCCCTGTGGGCCAACAGGGTGTCAGACACCCTCTGGCTATGCTGCCACATCTGTTGCATGTGGTCATATCAGGAAGGTGGTGGGGCAGGGAAAGCCCAGTGCTCCAAGGGCAGAGCAGCCCCCAGTGACTCAGGATCAGGCTGGAACTCAGCGGCTGCTCCTAGGAACACGTGGGCCAGGAGCCTGGAGCCACATGGGGAAGGGTTTCACATAACCATTGACTTCCCGATTCCTGACTGCAACTTGGATTCAGCATCTCGGGAGATAGGGAAAGCCGACTCACAGCAATGATTTCAGCTATTCAGATCAAAGCCCATTTTGTGGGCCTGCTGCCTGTCTGTCTCTGTATTGTCAACAGCTCTTACATAGATGGAGCATTTTATTTAGGAGGATTGGAAAACGAGCCCATTTCTTGCTTGGTGAACGTGTCCACAGAAAAGGAGGAAATCGTGGAGTGATGGGATTCTGGCAGCTGCACTGGGGTCCCTGCCTTCAGCCTCCAGGGAAGCTGGGGCTCACCGGATGCTCTGATCCAGTACCTGTCACAGTCCTGCTGGTGGGTGCAGGATGGTGGCCCTGGAGCATCCCACCCCTGCAGGCACTGGGCCACATCCTGCTGCTCACGGGAGCCCCAGGACCCACGCCAAGGCTGGTCAGCCAGTGCCGCGCTGCACGGAGGCTATCGAGTGACCTGCGTAGGAGAGGAGAAGTTATCCAACGCATCCAGCTGATTCCCCATCCATGAATTATCAGCAAACAGCCTCAAGAGGTGCAAATTAGATTTGCTCTTTACTTTCATTTAATGGAGTGGTCATTCCAAATGTTACCTTATGGATGGTTTGTGATTTCTGTGCTCTGGCTGCAGCTCCGACTGAGGTCCGTCTGCACAGGGGACTGAGATGCAAATCCAGCCCTTTGGCACCATTCCAAAGTCACTAAAGTCACCCAAAGTTACCAAAAGTCCTTCTGAAAACACAGGGCTGTGTTTCCAAACTGCCACCTCCCTAAGGGAGGGCACAGCACCCAAAAGGAGATTGGCCATGGATGGGTCTGCTGGATGAGGAGAGCAGAAGCTCCAGAGTCCTACTCCCATTCCAGAGGGGAATGGCCCCAGGGAGAATTCAAGACAGCAAAACCAGAGCAGAGGCTTTGGGCTAAGTTAGTAGCTGCGGGAAACCAACCAAACAACACTAAAATGGGAAAAAGACAACCAGCTCAACGTAGGGCTGCAGTTACTGGTCAGTTATGGATGCTCAGGACTGGAGGAACCTTTTTGGATGTCCATAAAAACACCTCAGCAAGAAAGTGCTTTCTGTGCACAGAAATAATAGCAGCAATGAAAAAAATCCCGACATTGCTTAATACAATAATTTTGTGGTGGGGGATGTGGGGCGAGGAAAACGAAAGCATAAGGAATAATTACACTCAACAGTAAGAACAATGATTACAAAATTATGCAACTGATTAACCGTGGCATATATGTAATTACTAATGAGTTTGATAAAATTTTAATTACACCTTGTTCTTTGGGGCATTCAGCAAGCCATGAAAATAATAATCATGTAGTGCTCTGTCACAAATGGTTACCTCAGATGGGGAATGGGGACAGATTAAGGGCTATGTCACTGGGTTGGGAAGGGCAACCTGCTGCCCTGGAGCAGCGGGTGGTTCTGGGGAGCAACCTGGACACCCTGGGAGCCTGGGGATGCTACAGAGACACACCTAGTATGTCTGCTCAGGGCCTGAGCCATCCAACACCAAGCTTCCCATCAAGAATTATCAACTGGAAAAGCCGTGGCATACCCTCAGGGTTGTGGTATGCCTGCCAGCCCCTCCAGCACCAGTGACAAGTGCACAGCCCAGACCCTCTGCTCTGCTTTGGTGAGTCCTTATCAAACAGCGTGTGCCCTGAAGGAGCTGGAGCTCTCTCCTTCCCCACAGAACTGTTTTGGGATGCTCTTCTGGGTTTTGTTTGCCCCAGGCTGGGGAAGGCACAGCTGGGTTCCCCCCATCACCTGCCAGGGATGTACCTTGGTTGTCTTCAGTTTGTTGCCACTGCTGCAGCTCCATCCTGAGAGGTCAGGAAGCACTTTGCATTCCTCCCCATCGAGACATGGCTCCATCTGGCACCACCACTTCTGCAGCACGATGGAGGCTGGGGGAGAGGAGGAGATCAGCGACCAGGCTGCAGCACAGGGTGTGGAGGACAAGCTCTGCCCACCCTTGGGTGACATCAGGAGATACAGCCCCTCTCTCCAGCATAGCCCACATCGAGGAGCCCTGGACAACGAGCTGCTCGTCACCTGCCTGGCCTCACCTGACCCAACTGCTCCACCTGCCTCCGGAACACCCGGTTTTCTCTCGCTACCCCAGGTAAAAAGCCCAATGTCCTCACTCCCAGTGAGAGCAGTACTATTCAATAACCCGTTCCAGGCTCCAATTACAGAGCAAAGGGATTGTCTCCTACCACTCTGCTCTATTAGGATCTCGTGATTCACGCCTCCAGTTTGGGCAACCAGAGCAGGCTCTCCTGTATTTAGGAACAATGTGACCTGAACTGTTGGGGACAACAGCTGACAACTCATTCTGGCATTTCTTGGTGTTGCACAGAACTGCACTCACAGGGCACTGGCTGTCACGCAAATCAGTACCACGCTGGCAGGGGCTGCTGGTGCTCCTGATGGCTCTTTGGTCATGGCACGTGATAGCATTTGATAAAACATTCACAGTTTGAGTTTTGGTCGGTACTCCTTGCAGGTGAAGGTACTGCGTGGCTGGAATCCTATCCCTGCTTCCAGCTGTGGCAGTGCAGTGAGGAGACATGCAGGGATCAATGCTGCAGATTTGACCCCAGCACAGCGATGCTGCAACCCCAGTAACTCCCCCAGAGTACATAGCCCAGGGCTGCAGAGTGGGGTAACACAGCCACACCAACTGTCTGAGTGTCCAATGAGAGAGTGTCCCCAAAATGTGCCCTCTTCCCCACTGCTCTGCTGCAGGATCCCTGGGCAGGTCTCCTCTGTTAATGCCAGGGGCATGGAAACCACACACCAGCTTAACCAGATGTGAAGATGAGGTCAGGGATTGAAAAGGATGGGGTTGCACCATGGGGTACTCACCATCCACGCAGGAGGGAGCCGCCCGTGTTGTCCCTGCCACCTGCCCCGGGAAACAGGAGCATTTCACTGTCTGAGAGCGCTCCTCGATCTTGTTCTTATTGCAGCACCGGTGAGCTGCGATGACTTCGCATGTGCCAGGCTCTACATGCACTGCAGGAGGAGAAACAGCTACCGTCAGACCTCAGAGACCCAGGCCATCTGCTGCCCAGTGCCTTGAGAAGAGACCCTAGACCACCTCCTGCCCACTGCCCTGGGCACCACTGTTGGTGTGAGCTGTGACCAAGGCACCAGGAGAACCCAGCATGTGAAGCACTGTCCCAGCCCTCGGAATCACCCCCAGGGCTGCTGGTGACATACAGGTGTCTGGGCACAGCATCTGCCCAGCCCACCTGTAAGGAAAAGCTGGGGTCCTGCTCCACACCTCTTGCATCTGGGGTCTTGCTCCTAACAGCCCTCACACCTGTCCTACCCTCCAAAATTCATCCCCTCTTGCCACGGCCAAGCCAAGAGCTTTATTGAAACTAACGAGCACATTAGCTAATTGCAGCTGATAATGAGATGCACTTTGCTACAAGAGAGGATGGTGCATCGTGCTGCTTTTGGCTTCAAGCAGAGCACCACCACCTCCGACCCCAGCTACAATCAATGCCTTCATCTCGCCATCACCCACCACCCTCTGCCTGGAGGAAGAAGGATCAGGATGGCGTTTCCACCCTGCAGTGGCAGAGAAATGTCACGGTGTTTATCACCAATCCAGGCTGCTCTGTCACTCCCCCTCCTACTGCCATTAAAATATTAAGGAAAATAGAAAACTACTGTGTTGGCCGATCACCTCTGGGATCAGAGTTTAGAGCTGGTCAGCATCTCAAATCAATGCCTTGGCTGGGTAATGGCCCACACAAGCACAATACAAATCAGCCAAAAAGGGCTGAGAGACTTCATTCCCATGACCCCAGAGATCCCTGCAGGTGCTGCTTAATGAGCACTGGAGAAGCAGCGCAGAGCCACGCATGGGCATGCCCTGGGTCCCTTGGGTCACCAGGAACAGGCTTTTATTCCCAAGCAAATGGGAGCCAGGCTGGGTAGAGGACAGGGAAGCTGCATTCCTGCAGTGTGGCATCCCAAAATGGGTGCAGGTAAGCAGACATCAGGGCGTTCCTGGCTGCTCCATATCCTGGGCTCAGGACACCTTCCACATTCCGGATTGCAGGCACGAGCCCCCAGGAGCTGTCACCAGAGGAAAGGCTTGTAAGGAGGTGCAAGCAGGACATGCAGGGCTGCGGGGAATGATGTGTCCTGGTGCTGCTGGTGCAGGTACCTGTGAGCACAAGCCCACACTCAACCATCTCCCAGCACAGGAGGCCTGGCAGTTGCTCCAACCCACCCTGCATTTGCCAGCCTCATCCTGCCCATCCAGTCACAGCTCCCAGCTCTGCCTCACCCCTGGTCACTGCTGGAGGATCCTGCTGGGGATTCCACCCACCCCCACTGACACAGGGGGGCTGGGGGAGCTGACCCGTGTCACTATGAGTGTCCCTGCAGACCTTGTCAGGTCCCCACACTCGCCGACAAACACCGCCCAGCTTTTGGAACGCAGCCACTTCACCTCTCCAAGGAAAACTGAGGGAAATGGGATCTCTCCCCCAGCGCTGGGGGAAATCCCTTTGTCTTGCAGACCTTTTTTCACACCCCTTGCTGGGAAATGCTGGTCTAAGTGTAAACTCCTGGCTTGTGGCAGCTGGGCATGGCTGTACCAGCTTCCAGTCAAAGCACTCCCTGCCCTTCTGTTCTCACCGTGTCTGAGCTCCGGACGGGAGACAAAGAGCAAGATGTGAAGGGCTGCTCCAGGACACCCCCTGTGCCCTGCACCCACTGCACACGGGCAGGATGGGTTGCGCAATCACCATGTCTTTATTTTATTTATTGCTATTTCATGGTAATTTTCTTTTAATGAACCCTTACTTTCATTTCTGCCCATAATAACTGCACAATTATTATATGGAATATTTTTTAACAGCATCTCTGGTCATAAATTTTATCTTCCCTTTGAAATGCCATAGTAATTCAGCTTTAATAATGAATTCCATTCTTTTTGTATGCAGAAATGGTAGACTTCGATGAAAGTGAGAAAGAAAGCAACTCTTTGCAGAACAAACATGACTGTTTTGCCCTGTCTTTATGCTTCATGGGCTTTTTCAAATAATCTGAGGAAGAAGTAGAAATCCTTTGGCTGCCTGTGAGCCCATGTTCCTATCACACTGTGGTCCAGGACCACAAGGAGTCACTCTTCCACCCTGTGCACCTCACCAGGGGATTTTACACCCTCAAGCCTCAGTATTCTCATGTAGTTATGGTTTTGACTCATTTTCAGAAAAGCTTCATTAGCAGAGCTCTTCCCGGGAGGGCTGCCCAGGCGACCCCTCTGCTCCCTTACATTCCTGCTCTCCGGCTGCTCATTTTCAGCTAATTTTAAAAGGTTCAGCTGAGGGAGAGCCAGGCAGAACTGAGAAATCGGTCATTACAGCCATGCAATAGGAGTTTGCTAACGTGTCAAAGCCCTTTTAATTTGCTCAGAAAGGTGCAGCTCAGAGATAAAGAGAAATTTGCCTCCCTCTGCCTTACTGCAGCTGGCTGAGCATGGGGCACTGTGCTGCTGAACCTGCAGCCTCAGAGTCTCTGCCCAGAGAGCTGCCTGTGTGGGGCAGGTATCCCATTGCCCTGGCACAACCCCACAGCCCCCTCGGGACACACACAGCCTCACACCGAGGGTCCTACTGATGGCAGAGCTGAAGGAGCAGCACACAGCCCCAGGACCCATCCCGCTCTCAGGCCACAAAATACTTCCATTTACCTAAAGGTCTTGGAATTGTAGAATCAGAGACTGGTTTGGGTTGAAAAGGACCTTAACAGTTATCTTATTCCATGCCCTGCCATGGGCAGGGACACCTTGCACTAGAACAGGTTACTCCAAGCTCCATCCAGCCTGGCCTCGAACACTTCCAGGGATGTGTTCAAGGGCAACCTGTGCCAGGGCCTCACCACTCTCACAGGGAAGAATTTCTTCTGAGTATCTAATCAAAATCTGTCTCCTTCCAGTTTAAAACCATTCCCCATTGCATTGTCTTCTGACCATCTGGCACCCTGCCCTAGGACACAATGAGACTGGAAATATGCCCCCTCCAGGTGCCAGCCCCAGCCCTGACAGCAGGATACAGTGCATCCCCTTCCCAGGCCATGGCATTTGAGCAGAGGTGACATGCCCATGGGGAGCCATGTAGGAGCCATCTCCTACACACCAGATTCTCTGGTTTTCCCAGCCCTGGCCCACAAGCAACACGAACCACGCCAGACCCCAACGTTCAAGTGAGCACAGGAGTTTGGGGGGTTGTAACTGAGTGCAAAGAAATCCCTCTGCCCCAGATCTGGTGATTCCCAGGATGTCAGCAGGAGACACTGCTGTTTCCTCACTGCAGAGGAGATGAGCATCCCCAGGCCGAGGGATGCCAGCAGGAGAGCGGTGCCCAGAGGCTCCCTGCTGCACTGGGCTTCCATGTCCCACGCCTGGGAGGTGCAAGCAGAGAGGCTGAGCCCACGTGCAGTGCGAGCAATGGGCTCCAGAGCTCCCTGCAGCTGCTTCTCCTTTTGCTGAGCAGCAGGAAACTTGGAACAAAATGCAGATCAGATGGATGGTGTGTTTAACACCGACAGCAGAAAACCTCCCGAGAGCCTGGGATAAGTTCCAGAGCTTCTGGTGTGCTTCTCCCTCCCATTTAACTGGTATTTCCCCACTGGAACCCTTTTTAAAAAGACACAGCTTATCTCATGGAACCATAAAAGAACTGTAAGAGCACAAGGCTTTTGAAGCCCGCATGCAGAAATAAAACAAAAATGCTGTCCTACTCAGGTTGACCTTTAAATGAATGGCAGAACATGGGGGTTTTATGGCATAACCTGAAATGACACATTTTGAGTGTCTCAGGGAGTGTGGGCACAACTCCACATGTTCAGTGTAAAATACTGCTTGCTGGTGGAGAGCTACAAAATAAAGAGAAGTTGGATGCATGTAAGTGCCAGGCAATGCCCAGAGAACCTCATTTCCCAAAAGAAAAGATCCCAGCTGACTAAATGCCTTTTACTTCTGCTTCATGTTGAGTGATGAACACAAATAAAGGCAAAGACAGCCCTTTGATTAGCAGCATTAGAAGGTGATGGGACCACCCCTGTGGGAGTTGGATGCAGACATTCCAGCCTTGCTCACCATGAAGACCTCACCATGTTACACAGGGGATGAAACTGCTGGTGAATTTTCTTCACCAAGGAGTCTCCTACTCTGTTTCCAAATGACTGTGGCTTGATTCATGTAGCTCTTTAAATCCAACCACACTGTGCAGGAAGCACTGCTTTGCTTGGACAGAGCAGCATCTCCACGTGCTGGGTGGGCACAAGGGATCTCAGGCACATGGTATGAATTTGTGTGCAGGGCCAGGAGTTGGACTTAATGATCCTTGTGGATCTCTTCCAATGTGAGATATTCTATAATTCTATTATCAGACCTGATTGCCACAGTCAGGTCTGACTCTGGATGGCAAACAGAGGGTCTGCATGTGGGCTCTCTCTTCAAGAAATTTGTAAGTTTGAGGTCACAATTAAAGACCCTCCTCTGCTGTTGATCATTTTTAGGTGGTTTTACCTGTGAATAAACACAATTCTTTAATGGGATGAAAGCTCTGGATGTATCTGTCCCTCAGCATCTCTGACCCTGGGGGCCTCAGGCATCAGTGACACAGCTATCCCTGTTCAACTCCACACAGAAACGTAACTGCAGCTTCCTTGGACACAAATGTCACTGCCACTGAGAATGCAGCACTATGAAAGGGTGTTTCAAACATAACCTTCACTGAAAACTGTCCCAAATGCAGCAACAACAGGGCAGACAACAGGAGAATAAAGCCCATGAACTCACCAAGTAGACCAAGAATTCTTGTTTTGAGACCATGGAAACCCAGCCCAAGAGATGAGGCAGTCACAGGAAGTTCTTACAATGTCAGGAAAGCAGGATGGGCAGAGAGAAACTGTGTTCATACAGACACAGAGTGGGGTCAAACTTTTAAGTGTTTGCTCCTGGTCTGCCCTCTTTTCTGTGGATCAGAATTTTCCTGAATAAAAAGCACACAATGTGGTCTGCTGTGGATAAGTCTGTGAGAGCAAAAAATCCCCAACTCTATGCCTGCTGGCATGTGAATCCACGAGCCTAGCTGCTCCTGGACAAGTGAGATTTATACACAATTCACACCACCACACTTGGGCATCTGCACTTCAAACCTCGGTGAGTCGGTGCTTTATTAATCCCAGGTCTGACTCTTCCCCAAAGAAGCAGCTCTCTACAAATCAATCCCATGGAGGAGCAGGGCTCTCTGGCACTGGGATTGGGCAGGTTGAGTGAGCACCTGAGCTGCGAGCAGTGCCCATATCCCTGGTAGCCCTGAGTCAGTGCCGAAAAGTCATCCCAGAAGAAAAATGAAGAGTTTTCTCCTGATCAGAATCACAGAATGGTTTGGGTTGGAAAGAAGCTCATCTTGTTCCACTCCCTGCCATTAGCAGGGCCACCTTCCACTAGAGCAGGGTGCTCAGAGCCCTGTCCAGCCTGGCCTTGAACACTTCCAAGGATGGGGTATGGAGGGTTAGGACAAGGAAAAGGCAGGTAGCTGCTCACTGATTGGGTGAGGGAGTCACTCTGGAAAATGTGTTTTGGTTTTAAGCAATGCGGGTGGGGATTACAGGATTAGAACTGCTTTAACTGTCAGGCAAAAATGACAGAAATAGGACAGGGTTAGGTGTGGGGTCAATCAAGAGCATGAATGCTTTCAAAGTAACCCTTAAATGCCCTTTCCAAGCAGAGGCACAAGAAGCAGACTGCAGGTGCCCCAGGATCGGAGTGTTTGCCTGTGCTGCCTGGCTCTGCCAGTAACTTCGGTAACACCAGTACCACCAGTAACACCAGCATCCACCTCCCCACACGTCCTCCCACCATGCTCCAAGGAGCCCCCAGCCCTGGGCCACTGGGCCTCCCACTGGCCCATCAGGCTCGGTGCCAGACAGGATGGGCACAAAGGGCTGAGCATAACTTCTCAGATGCTTCTCTTCTCCGGACACAAACTTCAACCATGGGTTCACATAACCCCTCCAAAAAATCACATTCATGCCACAAAGTAGCATTCCAACACTCACAGAGGGAATCTCAAATTCACAGCTGGGAATAACAAATTAACATCTCAGAGCCACGGTGACGTTTTCCAGCAAGACTTTCAGTTCTACATCACTTTACACTTGTTCCACCTTTCTAGATGATCTTTGCAACCAAGGGGATGAAAATTTTTATTTCTAGTGAAAGCCTGAAGTGGAGAGTGTCCACCACATAACAAGTGGGGTTTGTGATACCCATGGCAACTCTGATGGAAAGATCTACATCCACTGCTCACAGAGCAAGAATTACCGCAATAATAGATTCACACAGACGTATCAGATGTATATATGGTTCATTATATGTGTCTCAGATTTTGTTACAGACATGAAGAAATTCCCTCTTTAACTCCTCAGTCCATCCAGACTCACCAAGTCACAGGTTTTAGATGCCCCATAATAAGTACTCACAACTCATAACTCCAAGGAGCAGCTTTACAGCCCTATGGCTGCATGTTCCTACCCATCCCAAAGGAGCAGTCCTGGGAGTTTCCTGCACACATGGACACCAAATGCCAATCCAACAGCTGTCACAGTGGCACTGTGTTGGTGCCTCTTGGTGGCTCTTTGCTGGATGCTGCCCCACACCTTTGGCACACTCATCCTTGCTGTCCAGACCCCAGAACAAGGGATGGACACCGAGCTCCTTGAGGCTGTCAGCATTTGGTCCCCAGAGAGATTCCCGCCTGCTCCTGGTGTGAACCACAGCCTGAAACTCCTCCTCCTACCAAGAAGTGTGAGACAGAACTTCACCAAGCATCTCATCCCCATGTAATCCCCACCTCAGGCACCCCATGAAGACCCCAAGGTATCACCAGTATCATGGGGACCCAGATGATTGCACAAACATGCAATACATGCAGCAAGGATGTCGCTCTCCTACCTGAATGGCTTCTGTGATGATGTGTGGAGGCCAATGTCAGTCGTCCCCACAGCGTGGTAAGGCAGAGACTGAGCACGAAAATCCATTTGCTCAGGCTCTGTATATCTCTCTCACTCATTCTATGAAAAAGAAGAAGAGATGCGTGGAGGAAGAGGGACTGAGGAGGGCTGGGAGGTGCAGATCCACTCACCAATGCTCCTGCACACAGCGGTATGACTCCTGAACGTTGTGAGAACTGGGGTGTCCTGGCTGTGGGGACATGGTCCTGGGAGATGAAGGGATTCACCCACCACCCTCAGATGGCCTCAGACTTCATCAGCAGCATAGGCCATTGCAGCAGGACAGAAAGAAATCCCACCAGCAGTACAGGTGAGTGATAGTTACCTTTTACTGGGGATTCACGCTCGCATCTGTGCATCTGCCAACCTCAGGTGGGTCAGGTCTTTGCAAGGAGCAGACATCAGCGCATCTGAGAGGAGAAAGGACATGGGCTGCTATCACTGTGAGCCACTGTGTCCTTGGGAGTGGCTGGGGAATTTCACCAGCCCCACTTCAAGACATATACTCTTGGGTGCATGAGCATGTGCCCACTGCACCACCAAAACCTCTCCAAGAGCTCAGCCCATAACCCTGCTCACCCCTTTGAACAGCAGGACCTGCAGAGCTGCTCCTGATTTTTACTGCTGAGAGCACAAAATCAGGTCCTTTATAGTAGGTTATTAAAGCAGATGACAAACATTAAATGCAGACCCAGCGTGTGTGGGAAGAGCCAGAGTAGATCAGCAGCGAGCCATTTCAGGTTCTGCCTCTTCTGTGCGTGGTTATGTGCTGTCATTGTCCTTGTGTCACTGAGGTTCCTCGCAGTGATGCCCAAGGTCTGGCATTTGCAAACCGCTTGCTGGCAAACAGAAGGATGGGCTGATCCCACTGGATGTCCTGGGGCCAGCACCCCACAGGAATCTGAGGAACGGGGCAGCTGATTGCCAGTCGGATACACAGAGCCCACGGCAGCACCACGAGCTGCAGTCTGCTCTCCCAGCACATCACTTTCTTCTGGGGCTGTTCCTCCTTTCAGCATACAAGCCAAGTTCATGCAACCACACACTCAGAACTGCATCCACTACCTCTGGACACACCATTAACCTCTCTTGGCACCTCTGCAAATACCGAGGCACCACACTGGCACTACTCTCACTCCATGCAGGACATGCTGGGAAGAAGCCAAGTTTTACATCATCTAGAGCCTCTAGGGAAAAATGTAAATCCCAAAAGGCTTGGTATTTTACTGCTGAGTGCTTTAAGTATGTTCTCTTCACTATTTACAGCCACAGCCCTGAAGATGGAAACAGCTCCGGCGCTCCACAGGCAGTGGCACCAACAGCGACGTCACTGCTTGGCATCTGCCAAGTGGTGACCTCCCAGCCTCCATCATCACCTGCTGGGGTCTAATCAGGTCCAGCAAACAACCATGTCCCTCATAAAATTTTAGTTCTGGATCATAACTTACTAACAAGACGCCACAAAGATAAGTGGTGGTGACACTGAGGTTGGGGAGTGCTGCCAGGACCAGCAGCAGGTGCCAGGGGTACCCTTGCCCTGTGCCAATCTCGCATCCACAGTCCACTCCATGGGCAGCACAGAGTTCCAGCAGTGCACTGGACAAACCCACACCTCTGAGAGAAGAAATCTCCAATTTTCAACCATGTTCAAAATTTCTATCTGCTCTGGACCACGAGACAGTGAAACAGACTCCTCTAATGAAGAGCCAGGACACAAAACACTGACATTTTTAATCAAAACAAAGTGATTTGAAGTGGTAAAAAGGACATTTCTTGTTTTGAAGCATTTAAAAATGAATTGTCCTGTTTTAAACTGACATTTCGAAATGAGAAATGCTTCATTCCAAAGTGGTGATTTAAAGTGATATTTTGCACTTTGATTCTCCCATCTGGAAAACAAAAATCAGAAAATGTCATCAAAAGTGTTGACATTTGCCCAGGGAAAAACCAAAGGTATCTTGACAAAACCATGTATTTAATGCTAAAAAAGAATTTAGAGGTAAGGAAATACTCCTAATTAATGCTGTGGGATGGTCAGCTTGGCCAGGAACAGACTGAAGAGTGGCTGGGAGCATCCCATTCGCTGTCCTGACTCCATCCCTGCCCACTGGGTGATGAGGGGCTGATCCTACTCCAGCTCTTCCATTGCCAGAAAGAACCCAGTATGGCTCAATGTGCAAGAAAACCACTGCTCCTTGAGGTGATGTGACAGGACTGTGAGACTGCCTCCTGTAAACCCGTATTTAGGTGATCTCTGGTGATGCTCTGCATGAAGCTTCTCAGGGGGGGATCATGCAGCAGCTGGTACTGTTGGAGTCCCTTTGGAGACGTGACAGCCCACTGTGTAAATACTGATGTCAGCTTAAAGAATGCACTATTTTCTCAACGACAAAGTAAACAGCTCTCTCAGAGCTGCTCAGCCCCTCACCTGAATCCAGAGGCAGTGCGTGCCACAGCACTGCATCCAGCCGGGAGTGCGGCAAGTGCCCCCCACCTGTGGTCACCCCCACCCAGCCACGCTGCACTGCGGAGGAGCTGTGTCCCAGCTGTCTTGCCCCACATCTGGCAGCCCAGATGTGAGGACAGCAGACACAGTGCTATTGCAATTCTTGCAACAGTGAGTCTCCAGTGCCAACGAAGCTCCCCTGTGCCTTCCAGCAGAGCAGCCAGGTCCCCATCAGGAGACCTTGGTTTCCTGGCTGCTGCTCCAGCTCTGGCTCCCGCTTCATGCAGAGAGCACAGCCCAGCTCCCAGGCACCAGGCCTGAGCCCCACAGCACACACCAGAGCTCCTCTGGGGGAGCCCATCCCCAGCTCCTGCCCATGGGACCCTCCAGGCCATGTGAGGTTTCCAGGAGACATCCCTAAACCTCTCAGCTGGACCAAAGACCAAGCACTGCACTGGCTGCTCCATCCCACAGAGGACAGCAACATACTCCCAGTGCAAAGTATATTTAGCTCAGAAAGGCTGAGATGTTTGCTATAGCTAAGGAAGCATAAATAAATCACAGCGTTATCAATAATGCAACCCACACTGTCCATGCCACACTCCAAAGGGAAGCCATCAAGCTGAGCAGAAGGAGCCACACTGGCGGCTGGGAGAGCACACGTGGTTCAGGGGAGCACAAGGACAAAGTGCATCCCAGTGCTCCATGCTGGCAGAGGCACTCAGAGCTCCCACTCATGCCCAAACTCCCATTAGAAAACACAGTTCCACAGAAATTGCTGTTTTGACAGTTATCAACCTCCAGTGTTGTGAGATTACAACTACAAATGTTTGGTCTGACTTGAGATTTTTCAGCCTGGAGTGTCAGTGTGAAATGAAGAGTGGTGTTTTGGCACGTCAAAACACTTAATTTTGATTGAACATCTTGGTATTCTCCATTCTGTTATGTGCTGTTTGGAATTTTGTGGAATTTTTCATTAACATTTTTTAGCTGCTTTTGCCTTTCGGGTCTGAGCTGGGACCTGAAGTAACTGTCAAGTTCCCCAATCTCTCAGACTGTCAATCTCAGTTGCAACCAGTGTGTCAAGAGATGACGGCTCCTCTGCGTGGGCACATGTAGGCATATGTGGGCAGGGGCCATCATGGACAACATCTCACCTGTGCAGGCTCTTTGCTGGGGTGTGGCTGTCCCAGCACAGATGAACTCTTCCAGGTAAAGGGCACCCACACACTGAACAGCCCCCCAAGTCTCTCCCTGCAGCAAAAGGGATGGCTGAGGAGCAGGACGAGGAGGCTCCTGCTTCCCTGCCTTGGCACCACAGCATGGACAAACTCATGACTCCAGAATGGGACTGGTACAGCTCACGCTCTCCTCTGGGCCACTGAGCCTCTACTCATGGTGATGGGGCCATCTGACCCGTGATCATCCTGCGCCCCTCGAGCCACCCCAAGAGGAAGCTGGCCCTCAGTGCCACTGCCCTACTCTAGCCTGGTGCTGGCCAGAGGCAAACCCATCCTGGCTGGAGCTGCAGAGAGGGAGGAAGCAGAGGAAGATGAAGGCCCCCATCTCATCCTGTCCTGCTCAAGGCTTCGGCCGCAGGGACAGTTTGTGCTGAAGGCAGCAGCAGTTGGGATCCGTGGCCCCTTCCAGGGTAAAGGAGCATGCTTGGCTGCAGAATCTGGGGTCTCTCCAGCAGTGCTTTGCCTCCCAGAAGGGCGAGTAGCTTCGCAGTGCTGGCAAAACAGCACCTGTGACGAGCCCACCCCCGGAGCCGGTGGCCTGACAGGGCCCCACCGGGTGCGAATCCCCGTGCACGGCGCAACCCCCGCCGCCGGGCGGGCAGGGACCAGGGGCTCCGCTGCTGTCGGAGTCACCGGTAACGGGGCGCAGGGCAGAGCCGGCCCCGAGAAACTCACTGCAGGGACCCTCCCGAACCTCACATCGGCACCGGGGAGCCCCGGAGGGCGACAGGGGACCGCGACACGCGGGGACCGGGCAGCGACGTACGGCGGCCGGGCGGAGCCGGGAGAGCTGGACCCCGCGGCGGAGCATCCCGGCGCCGCCGGTGCTCGCTGGCACGCCGATCCCGGCTGCTCCTCCGACCCCGGCTCCCCGGCCCTTTTCGGGGCTAAGCGTCCCCTCGGAGCGGCACCGGGCCGGCGCTCGGGACCACGACGGGAGTCGCCCCGGGGGTCCCGTCTCGTTCCCCCCCGCCAAACTTTCCGCACGTACCTGCCGGTGGCCTCGGGGCGGGCGGGGGCCGACGCTGCCCATGGTTGGGGCCGCTCCGCTCCGCCGGGTC
>NW_024582078.1:4345879-4437818 GCF_017639235.1 Corvus kubaryi | reverse complement strand
AGCGGAGCCCGGCGGTCCCGGTGCCGGCGCGAAGGGGCGCAGCGCCGCCTGCTGCTGCTGCCACCGCCCCGGGACCGGCCCCGCAATCCCGGGCTGGCACCGGCACCGGCTGCGCACCAAGCTGCCCGCCGCCGCCCGCCAGGGCGCTGCCCCGCCCTGGTCAGCCCCGGTGCCCGTCAAAGCGGCCGGGGAGGAGGAACGGGCAGAGAGAATCTACCGGAAAAATTATTTACACACACAGTCCCCTTCCCGGCGGCAGCCCCCCCCCCCCACAAAAAAAAAAAAAGAAAAGAGGGGAGTGATGGCCCCGCGAGCTCAGAGGGATATGGAATGGTGCGGGGATGGACAGCCAGCCAGCCAGATTGCTGGCCCTGGCATTCTCCTCAAATCATGTGTCTGGTCAGAGCTAATTTACCCAAAAACTAATTTCCCCCGCCAAAAAAAGTGTGATGGCCCCGCAAGCGCGGAGGGGTGCTGAATGGTGTGGGAACGGACAGACAAACAGATGGACCCACTACTGCAACCCTCTTCTCAAAACGTGAGCCTGTCTTTGGAGTCAACCCACCAAAACTCAGCTTTCCTGGAACTGAAATAGCATCACCAGCCTGGATCGGGCTCTGCAGGAGACTCTCCCTGACACAGGGAATTCCAACACCTGGGACCACAACACCAGTCTGGGCCAGTTCTTTCCCCAAGGCACCTCCAGGCTTGTCCAGAAAACCCCTCCCGGTGCCCCCAGGACACAGCTTGCATGGCTCCTCCCACAACAGGCAGCAACAGGCTTTAAAACACCAACAGCAAGAGCAAAGGTTGAATTTTCACAATTGCTGCCAGGAATTAAAGCTGCAGGCTCAGAGCAGCTGAGATGAGAGGCTGAAGTTACATGCACTCATTTTCTTTGCTTTGCTCAAACCTATTTGCGCATCGATGAAAGCCTTTGGTTTCTGAAGACAGCTCACCGCTTACTCCTGGACCTTCCACCCCACCGCTCAGCTGGAAGCATGGAATGATTTCCAAGACCAAGCTGAGTTACAGATGAACAGCAGCTGTTCAGAAAAATCACAGGTGGGCAGTTTGCAAATTTCCCAGCCATTTGCTTCCCATGGAATCCCCAAAGCCCCTCTCCTTTCCCAGGAAACCAGCCCTTGGAAACGGCACTGCTGAGAGTCCCAGCCAAGTGCCATGCTGGGACCCCTGGCAGTCTCCTCAGGGCACCAGACAGATGGCAAGGCAGATGCCCTGAGGTGACCCACCAGCTCCTGGGGGACCCACAACCTTGACTCTTCCCTAGGGGAAGAGTCACCCCAAAATGCACACAGGGATCCAGGGGAGAGTACTCCATCCCATGACAAGAATAGGTTACTTTGCTATTTTGTCCAAGGAAACTGAATTCTTTTTCCCCCTTTAAAGAGTCAAAATTGCCATGTGTTAAATTTGAATTAGTTAGACTTGGCTACTCAAAAGAAAAGGAAAAGCTTTACAAGATTAACCCAAACCCCAGCAATAAGATATTAAGGAAATACAAGCATCTCATTCTTCAGATCAAAGGGTTTTAATAATAATAATGACAAAAATCAATGTGAAACTAAGTTAAATCTGCTGTTTATATTCATCAGGTAATTTGATCAAGAGCCTGCCAATTCAGGTCTCTAGTGCTGTGATGAGTAAATACAAACATACTACTTTCAGATCACAAAGTTTTAGTGGAATGATCAAGAGCAAATGAAATCAAAGCTATTTTTCACACCACCCAAATTCCAATTAAATTAGGCCAGATTATTTAATAAGGAAGCCTACAAAACTCCGGCTCTTTATTGATGTAATGATACAGAAATATAAATTTGTTGCTTTCCAGATCACAGCATTTAAATGCATGGGAAGAATTAAGACTTCAGTAAAACTGGTTTAATTTAAATTCTGCTGGAAGTGAACACAGTAATTCCTCCTCCTCATCATCATCATCCTGACTTCTTACTGAGTGTCCAGCAGCAGCCTTCAGCCTTGCTCTCTTCGCTGGCTGTGACTCCTCAAGGAGCCCAGTACTTTACTGGATGGGGGGACCCAAGTTTCCAGTATCCATAACAAGCCAAGTTTGGAAAGGAAAGGAACTGCCCAAGAAAATCTTAGCAACGTTTCCTGATGATAAATCCTGCTCCCATGTAAGAAATCTGTCACATGCCTGGAAACCTTCTGTACTTCCCAGGTGAGCAACCAGTTGTTTTTTTTTTCAGGAAGAAAACTCATTGGTTGGGGCTTGGGGTACAAGACAAGGGTTAGGGGCAAATGGTTACGCAAAGGCAGATGGGCATGTCAGAAGACTTCAAATGCTCAGTGCAATCAACTTATCTGCAGCTGCTAATAGGCAGAAGGGTACAAATTATTTTATTAAAGCTGGGAAAAGCAGAACTCCTGATATTTTATTCCTGGGGAAGATTTATCACACCCTGTTTTCAGTGGACCACTGAATTAAGATTCAAGTTTATTTATCCCCTTCCTCTGAGCAGGCCCCAGTGCCTCCAGGCTGTCTCAGCACTGAATACCCACCCCTGAGGATTTTGTTCCCTTTTCAGAAGATTTTGCTGACCACAGGGAGTTTCAGTGCAGATCCTCAACCTGTCAAAATGGCAGTCCAGGGAGAGGATCTCTGGGAAGCCTAGGCACTGCTACAAAAGCAGGGAGAAGTCCTGCTCCCTGCATCCTCTGGAATGTAGGTCTGAGCTTCCAAATTGAAAAGTAAGTTCCCCAAAGCCTCCATAAATTCCAGTGAGTGTTATTGTCATACATTTATTCTTCTTCTTCTGTATTTCTACTGTCAGGCAATATCAAATGAGACCAGGAGGCTCCTGAAGACTTTGAGAGCAGAATTGAGAATGAAGATCCCTTGGGAAATATGAAAATGGTGTGGAAGATTTTGAAGCAGCAGAGGGGGAAAAGCCAAGTGACCCAAAGAAGTTAATGTGCGTGCCCCCCCCCCCCACCTGCACCCCCCTCCTTTGCATCAGGGAGAGGAAAGGGTAAAACCCTCTGGGAGTCTGCACCGAATCCAGGTCATCTGCTCTGCAAAACACTGATGTACTCACCTGCAGAGAGGTCACACACCCAGAGCAGAAATGCTCTAAAGGCTTCTCTGCACTCCAGCAGGAACAGACAGGGAATAAAGATGTGTGGTTGCAATCAAATTATCCCTTCAAAGAAATAACAATAAATTCTGAACTTCCCAATTACAGGGAACATGCAAACCTTGGAAACCATTAAGAACTGCTTCTTCTGTTGATGAATTATCCAGAGTGCACAGAGCTATTTTCCGAGCTTCACTGTATTATGCTAATTATAAATTAATATATTACTCATTACACAGTAAGGCTGTACAGTCAACTAATGCACTGCTGCAAAGAGCCTGTTTTAAAACATCCTCTGGTGCTTTTATGATCTGGATGTTTAATTTACTTCTGTTCTGGCTTAAATGCCACCAACATGTCATTCTTTCACAAAGAAATATCCCTGGCTCCATCCTACCTCCTCTGGAGCTCAGCAACCTAGATGAAGGATGAAACTTAGAAAGGCTTTTTCAATCCTGAGCAGTTGCATGAGAAATTAACTAAAATATGCTCAGGGAGGGACACTTTGGGTGAGATGGGGAGACAGGGAAAGCATGAGCATCCCAGGCATAACTCCCAGAGGGATGGGAAGAGCAAAGGGCAGAGTTGCTGGCATCCAAAGTGGCCTCCCCTGCATTCTGACTCAGTCTACAACATCTGCATCCCCAGGCCTTGTGCCAGGCAACCTTGTGAAGGGGAACATCAGCCGCGCAGATAAGGAGAAAACTTCACATGGATCTGGCTGGCAGGATGAATAGGGGGAAATTGAGCCCTCTTTCTTGGAAAACAGTCTTTAGCATCACATTGTTTCAGGGAACATTCCTGCAGACTGTTTATTTGTCAGACCATTCTTTCTGTGCCGTGCTCAACATAACGGAAATAACAAATATCGAGCAGCGTCACAGAAGTCAGTCTGGAAACTGCCAATTCCTTCTTTCCAAGGAAAGCATCCTGGTGACTCAGCAGTATGGGACAGATTGGCAGTCCCACAACGGGGAGACACATTCTCTGGAAAATCCAGTGATTTTCAGCCTTAATAACATGATGATATTGCACTCAGAATATCTAAGAGCACCCCATGCTCTTGACCAGCAGCTGGACAGGGATGCTGTGAGGGGGAAGGCATCAGGAGCTGAGGAGAGGACCCGTGAATGCTGGAGAGGAACTAGAGAGGAGCTGGCCTCAGGCTGGAAGGGTTGGTTTGGAAGGGACCTTAAAGATCACCTATTTCCAACCCCCCAGGAAGGGTCCTTAAAGATAACCTAGTTCAAACTCCCCATCATGGGCAGGGATGCCACCCACTAGATCAGGTCCTCAAGGGTACTGAAAGAATTTAAAAGTGTACCGAAGACTTTAAATCTTGGGATTAGAAGGTGGGAATACAGGCACCACTGAGTGACTTCTGTACTGTGATCCTAATAATCTGGTACAGTTTGAGGATCTCTGGCTGAAGATGGCTAAAGCCTGGAGGGCTTCCCAGTGCTGCTTCTGCTTGAAACTTACAATGCAAAAGCCCCGTGTTGACAGGAATAAGCGGTTCCTCTGTGAAACTAAGGCACTGGGGCACACAATTTTTAAGAAATAGCCTCAATTTTCCTTTACAGCAGGCAAGTACTGTGTTTTTTCATCAGGTTTTTTTTTGTCTGTCACAGGAGCCCAGAGGCAGGGAGGTGCTGAGGTCAGGCTGTGCAGCGATGGTGTTTACGCTGGCGACTATTCCCCTCCCAGCCAGGGAGGATGTGTTGTTCTGGATCAGCTAAATCCACATCCTGCTCACGCTGGAGCGCAGCATCCTGGGTGAAAGGGAGGGAGAGGTTCAGCCCTCAGCCCTCTCACGGTACGTCCCTGCTCCTCCGCAGGCTGCTGGTTATTAATAGCCGGGCATGGCCGCGCGTGGGCCGAGGAGCGCGGGGCGGGGGGTGCGACAAAGCGCCTGGCGCTGGACGGGGAGCTTGTCCCGGAGTAGGTGGCTCTGCTGGAGCCTTGGGACGTTCAGTTAGGAAACCCACCTGTCGGCAAAACGCGTGGACAGGGCGAGCCCGTCCCCCCCGCAGCTCCACCTCCGGACGGGAAAAGACTTTCCCAGAGCATTTTCTGCGCCGGGATGGCTCGTGTCCCCGGAGCTCGTGGCGGGGTGCCGGGGCCCTCCCCGGGAGGGCTCAACCCCTACCTCCACCCGGCTGCGGGATAACGTCGGGGGGGAGTCATTACCCGGGAGGGCTCGTTCTCCACCGGCTGCGGGATATCGGCGGGCGATGCGCGTCCGCGCTGCGGCGCTGAGCTGCCGCGCCTGGTTCCCCCCCCCGCACCGCGGCGGGGCGGGAGGCGGGGCGGGGCGGCGGGCTCGGCTCGGTTCGGCCCGCTCCGCTCCGTTTGGCTCCGCTCGGCCGGGCTCGGGATGCTGCTGCGGGTGCGCGCTGCCGTGGCGCAGCTGGCGGCGGGGCTGGGCGCGGGCGCGCAGCCCCCGGCCGAACCCCGGGGCGGCGGCACCGGAGCCGGGGCCGGGCGGGGATCGCCGCCAGCCGCATTCTGCCGGCCGGCCTTCCTCCAGCTGACTCCCGACGAGCTGCGCCGCGCCGATGACCACACGGGGCGGGCGGTGCAGAGCCCCCGCGACGGCCGCCGCCGCCTGCCCTGGAGCACGGGATACGCAGAGTGAGCGCGGCCGGGAGCGGGGCGGCGGCTGCAGGCTGGGGAGGGCTGGATGGCGTCGCTCGGCACTGAAGCGGGGACTTTGGGGACGAAAGTGGGTCGCGGCGGGCGGTGAGCTGCGTCTGTCCCTTTTCCAGCAGCAGCAGCAGCGAGGAGCGGGTGCTGTGGATGCCCGTGATGGGAGAGCATCAGCGAGGGGCTGTGCTCTCACCGATCCCCGAGGGGTTTAGGCTCTTCTGTCCGTTTTGTTTTCTGCTCTTTCTGCACAACACCCGCTGTCACCGATGGGGTACCGAGGGCGAAGGAGCTGCGGCGGCTCTGGCAGGACTCGGGGCTTTCCTGGGAGTGGGACTGCTTGAGACTTCCCCTTCAAGGACTTGATTGTCTTCTTTCACTAGCTGCGCGTTTCACCTCTAACTGAAAGGGGGCGGGAAGGTCAGACTTTGAAGGCTTTTGCTGCTCAGTGCTGTCAGCCTACTCCAGCATCCCTTCCTCGAGCTGATCTTCCCGATATTCTAGAGAGCTTTATGAGATGTTGGTTTGCCCCTGGAGATAGGGGGGTACCCAGAGTGAAAAAAATTCCCTTTTCAGTGTCCCAGGAGTTCTTTCTGCAAACCATTTGGAATTTCTGTGCTCAAAGAAAAACCACCCTGTTGTGTTTACAGCTTCTTCCTGTGAGCAGGTTCTGCAATTTAGACCTGAAATCTGCTGTGTCAGCATAGGCTGGGAAAAGTCAGTGCGAATCTTTTTGCAAAAGTTCTGCTGGTTTCATCATCATCACCTTCTCCCCTCCTTCCCTGAGCCCCCTGCTCCCCCCAAGAGGTGATGGGACATGGGTGAGGCTGTGATTCTGTCTGTGTGTCCCGGGGGTGTATATCTGAGGCTGGTGCAGGTTTTTGGGCAGTTACTCTGCTTGGGCAGTGGTGGGGACCTTCAGCAAATCCAGTTTATTTCTGGTCACCTCCCTTGGTAGGTGTGTGGACAACTGCTCCCCCCTGGACCCAGCTGTGGGTGGGACCCAATGCTCCTCCTGGTCCCAGATCAACCCCCACAGCTGGTCTGGGACACCTGGGACAGGACAGGAGCACCTGTGCAGGGCATCCCTGGGGACATGAGTGGAGGGTTGGGGGTGGGGGGAGGAGGTGCTGCAGGGTGGCATTTGCTGGACCATGATGTGAAAGAAAGGGCCTTTACACCTTTTTTCTTCCTGGCAGGGTGATAAATGCAGGGAAGAGCCAGCACAATGAGGACCAGGCATGCTGTGAGGTGGTGTTTGTGGAGCAGAGGCCCAGCCCAAGGGGCTGGCTGTCGTCCAGGGAAGGCAGCGGGGAGCTGGATGGGGTGAGAGCCACGGTGTTCACAAGCGGGGACATGACGGGGAAGATGCCCAGCAGCAGGGCATGAGATGGGACACGTGGTGATGTGCGCACACTGGGGATTCCCTTGGTTCGTGGCCCTTCTCTCTGCCTGCTCCTACCATCCTCCATCCCCATGGGATAACCCACTGGTCCATGTGCCCTGGTGGGCTGCAGAGGTGGCTGCTGTGCTGGCACGGTGGTGCCTCCCCTTTGGAGGCTGCCGGAGGCACGAGATGTCTGACACAGGGCTGGGCTCCAGCCAGGGATCAGCTGTGTCCAGACACCCTTGGTCAGCTGCCCACATCACTCCTGCCTGCACTGGGACCTGTGAGACTCGTGTCACTGTCCTCAGCTGGTGGCCCCAGCTGCTCTAAATTCCCCATCCCATCTGCTTCCTTGCAGGCTCATTTAACCTTCCCTCTTCTCCCCACAGGGCAGGAAAGGTTTATATTTCCACTACTGGGCCTTGTTTGATGGCCATGCGGGCAGTGGTGCTGCTGTCATGGCATCCGAGAGGCTCCACCTGCACATCTGTGAGCAGCTCCGGGACCTCGTGGAGATCCTGCAGGACCCCTCCCCACCTCCCATCTGCCTCCCGCACAACACAGAGACCGATTCTGCAGATCCAAACCACATGTCCTATGCAGAGGACCATGGGGAGGTCCTGAACGATGCTGTGCCTCAGATTCACCTGGAGAAAGCAGTATCCCATGAGAGCCTGGTGATCGGCGCCATTGAAAATGCCTTTAAGCACATGGTGAGGATCCTCTGCCTGTGGGATCATCTAGGGCATCCCCTGGGAGCACCTCTTCGCTGTCTGTGTCTGCATCAGCTTGTCCCCACTGGCAAAAGGCAGCTCTGCAGCAAGGAGGGGACTGCAGGGAGGGCTCCAAGCGCGATGATCTCAGAGAGGGCTCTGTGATGCCCCGCATTTTGAGCTTTCAGAAGGCAGAGGCTTTGGGCTCCAGGCCTGTGTGGGTGCAGGGGGCTTCATTACACTTTGTTCCAGGATGCCCACCTACGCCCCTCCTGTCTTGCTCTTTCCTGCCTGTCCCACTGCCCCAGTGAAGCCACATTCCTGGCTGCCCCACAAGACCCCTGGCCCCCCAAGCCCTACAGCCACTCTGTGGCTGTGTGGGGAAAGGTACCCTGGCTGGTCATTGCTTTCCACCTGAAGCTGAGGTGCTGCTGGAGCAGCCAGGTGCTCTTTGGGGCTGCCCACCTACCCTGCCTGCAGCCTCTCTCTGTCTCCCCAGGATGACCAGATCGAGCGGGAGCGGGCATCTCAGCACCTGGCCGGGGGCTGCTGTGCCCTGGCTGCCATCTACCTCATGGGCAAGTTCTACGTGGCCAACGCTGGTGACAGCAGGTACAGCCCCACAGGGCAGCCCTCACCTTTTGCTCAGTGGCTGGGGACACCCCAGTAGAGTGGGGTGGTGCTGGAGGCATGGCTGGTGAGGAACACGCAGCTCCATCCCTAGTTCTAGACAGAGCTGGGCAGAGTCATCCCCTGCCGGCTCCGTGCCCTGGGGACAATGTACCCTACTGTGATCTCTGTGTTTTCCCTGTGCACAGATAGGGCTGTACAATTGCCTCCCAAAATCTGGGATGTGCTCCCTTCCTTCCTAACAACATCCTCTCTGCTACCCAGATGGTTCTGGATCACACCCTGGCCCCTGCTGCTGGCACTGGCCTGGGCTGCAGGTTGGGGAGTGAAAATTGTGCTCAGCAAAGCTTTCAAAAATGTGCAAGAAGTCATTTTAGGGTACACTTCATACCAGGGACCTGTTTTAAGACAAGGACACAAATCTATGTGCAGTGGGAGCTTGGAGGCCAAGAATTTTAATTGCCTTATGTATTTCCAGGGGTGGGCTACTGTAACTGCACCTGTGTGTGCCCACACTCCCAAGCAATGGCAGAAGGGCAGGTCCACCTTACACTGAAGGTGACACTGCAAGTGAAGCTGGTTTGAGCTGCCCTGTATTTATCATTGGATCAAAGAATGGTTTGAGTAGGAAAGGACCTTAAAGCTCATCTCGTTCCACCCCCTGACATTTGCAGGGACACCTTCAACTAGACCAGGTTGTTCCAAGCCCTGTCCGACCTGGCCTTGAACATTTCCAAGAAAAGGGCAGCTACAGTTGCTCTGGGTATTTACTGCAGGTTACCTTGTCCTCAGCAATGTCAGACCAGCAAATACAGGCTCTGGTCAATTTTCTGAGGCTGGATGTGCTTCCAGCTCTGGGACAGAGAAGAAGGAGATCCCTCATGCCTCTGCTTTTGGGTGCAGGTCCCCCTCCATGGCAGCAGCAGCCAGGCACCAGCCATGCAGGATGTCAGCATGCACAGGGTTCTGAGGTTGTCACTGTGCCTCTGGGCACAGTCTGTGTTGCCTCCTCGGGCATCAGACACTGCCAGAGCTGAATTCAGCTTGGCCTTACATCATTGGAGGAGACTCACAGCCACCAGCATTGGAGATCCTTGGGTCTACCATGACATCCAGAAACATCTCATAATCAGACCTTTATGCTATTTTGAGACATTAAACTGTAAGAGCAGCCCCAGCAGCAAGTGACAGTGCTGGTGTGGGATGGGCACATGCACCCATGTCCTGCTGCAGGTGATTTCTGCCCCTGCTGTGTGCAGCTCCCCTCTAAAGGAGGATGCACCACCTTTGTGCTGCTCCCTTTCTAACCATATCCTGTCCTTTGATTTGGTCTGCTTCATCCCCCTCTGCCCCATGCTTCTCTCCCATTTTCCCTTCCTTCCTGCCCCTCTCCTGCACAGGAGGGAGGGATGCCATGCCCTGCCCAGGGTCGGCAGGGAAGCCAGGAAGCAGCCCCCATCTCAGGCTGGGAAAAGGGCGGGCAGCAGAGGGGAAGGGGTTGCACCACTCCTGGGAATCAGCCCTGGAGAGCCAGGCTCAGCTCCTCTGACAAGTCTCCTCTCCTTCTCTCTAATCTCATCCTTCCATGTTTCATTGCAGGGCCATTATCATCCGTAATGGGGAAATCATTCCAATGTCCAGGGAGTTTACTCCAGAGACAGAGAGGCAGAGGCTACAGTTTTTAGTAAGAAAGACCTTTCTTCTAACCCCATTCCTGCTGAAACACCTCCTGGCCTCTTCCCAGTCCCCTGTGCTGCCTGCTGGGCTGCTGCCGTGGTGGGGTTCTGGAGACAAGGGCAGCCCCATGGCTGGGACCTGCTGTTGGCACTTCTCCATCCCAGACTGACTGCTCCCTGGGATGGAAAGAGGCACTGGGATGCAGGGAGCTGGCATGGGGGCATCCTGTGGCTGGCAGAGCCCTGGTTTGCTGTGGGCTCAGTGTGAGGGTCTGTGACTGCGAGCCTGGCACAGCCGGGGCATGGAGAGCCCAGGCTGTTGGCATGGGGCTGCACTGGTTTGTTTGCATGGAGCCAGTTTGGTCCATCTTGTCCTGCTGCTGTCCAGGGAACAGGGAACATCCCCTGCCTGGGCTGCTGTAACCTGGAGGAGCATGGCTCTGCTCCATCCACTGTGCTCCCTTTCACTGTCAGAGGAGCTGCAGTGCTCCCACTGAGTCCTAGTTTCTTCCCTGGCTGCTCCCTGGAGAGCTGGAGCCGATGTGTGCCAGTGGGTTTCTGTCTCTCTCCCTGAAAGCTCCCTGTCCCTTTCCTGGATGAACCCCCTGGTGCCACCCAGGGAGACTCTTCAAGGTTATAAAGACCTCTCTGAGGGCAGCACAGGGGAGGAGGAGTTTGTGTTGGAGGTCTTGCTGGATGAAATTTCCTGGCTTGCAAAGTACTTGGAAAAACACTGAGGCATTTTTTCTTGAATCTATTTTTGAATGACCGAGAGGAGGAAAATGCTGCAATCAGGATCCTCTTCAGCTGGCTGTGAGGGGCAGGGCGCAGGCTGGGGACAAGCACACGCTGCTCTGCCACATGATGCCAAGGCTGTGGTCAGGGGTTCCCCCGAGTGGGCTGGGGGTCTCCATGCCTCTGCACCAACTCCCTGCCAGCCCATCTTCCCAAGGGATCTCCTCTTCTCTTTCTGCTTTTTCTTTCTCCTTTGGCATTTTCCAACACTCCCTGTTCCTGGTCCCCTCCCCACTGTGCTCCATGAGGGCTTGGGGCTGCCCTGGGTAGGGCTCTGTGCTGCTGCTTGTCCCTTGTCATGGTCACAGCTGGGCCACTGTATCAGAAAAGACCCACCACTCTTTTCCTTGGGTGAGTGCCCTGCACTGAGCCTGGGATCCTGGGAGGTTTGCAGCTATGACTCCTTCTGGGTAAATTCCAGCTTCTCTTGGAATTTGCTGGGGTTTGATTGTTTGACCCCTTTTGGAGATCTTTATTTCCCAAAACTCTCTATGCAAAAGTTTCACCTTCTTGCTGAGTGCTGTCATGGCTGTCCTCAGCTCCAGTTTCCCCTCTGGCTTAGCACAGGTGGGTGGTTTGAAGCTGCTTTACCAGCACCTATTCAAGTTGCTTCAGAGCAGCTGGTGTTATCCCACCAGGGAATGTTGTAGCCAAGGTCCTGGTGGGTGGTGGATCCCGATCTGGGCAGGGCTGGATCCACAGATCCCGCTGTCCCAGCCCTGTGGTTGAGCTGACACTTCTTCCTGCAGGCATTGCTAAGGCCCGAACTGCTGGGGAAGGAGTTCACCCACCTGGAGTTCCCCCGCAGGATCCAGCCTAAGGAGCTGGGGAAGAAGATGCTCTACAGGGACCAGAACATGAATGGCTGGTAATCCCTCACCCCGCCAGTGGCACTGGGGTCCTGCTGTGCTGGCTGCTCATCTTCGGCTTCCCATCCCACGGGGCAGGGGGCTCTGGTACACTGGGTACCCACGTCCCAAGTGGTCAGCGGAGGTGCTGGACACCTTCACTTGCTGACACCTTGTCTCTGGCTTCTTTTAACCAGGGCTTACAAAAAGATAGAAGAGGATGACCTGAAGTTTCCACTTATCTTTGGGGAAGGCAAAAAGGTGAAGTGCTGTGGCAGAAGCTTGGCAGGGGTTGTTTCCTGCCTGCTCTCGCTGTTTTGGGGGATTTCAGCCCATTTTTGGTAGTGCTGTCATCACTCCAAGGCCACCAATTCTCAGCTGGGAATGGAGCTGGAGATAAAGACACTTAAAGTTCTCTTTTGATTCTACCATTCTTCAGGCTCGGATGATGGCCACAATTGGGGTCACAAGAGGCCTGGGAGACCATGACCTCAAGGTGTTCAGCTCCAACATCCACATCAAGCCTTTCCTGTCCTGCTTCCCAGAGGTAAGCCTGCTTTGCACCCACGGGTTCCTGCAATGGCCAGAGCCACTCGGCAGGACCAGGTCCATGATATGCCCAGTGCAGCAGGAGCCTCCTCTGCCTCTCTGCCTCTCACCCTTGCATCTTGCCCTGTTGCCTGCCAGGTCAGGGTTTATGACCTCACGCAGTACGAGCACTGTCCTGACGATGTGCTGGTGTTGGGCACCGACGGGCTCTGGGATGTCACCAATGACAAGGAGGTGGCTGGTGTGGTGATGGAGGTGCTGACGAGCTATGAGCCCAATGACCCATGCAGGTGAGCTGCAAGTAGGCAGGGGACGGGGCATGTCCTGCGCTCCACCACCTCCCCTTGGCCTGGCTCCTTGGGGCAGTGTTGTGGCCATGCATCCCTCTGGGCTCCACAGTGTGCACTGCTCCCCTGGATGTGTGTATCTGAGCCTGGATCTCTCCAAGGGACCCTTTCCTGCACCTCTAGCTGCTCTAGCTTCTCCCTCCTTGCCAGGATGCTGCATCAGGGGGTCTGGGGTCACTGCTGAGCCAGGGAACAGGGAACATCCCCTGTGCTTTGCTGTGCTCTGCTGTGCCCCCAGGTACACCATGGTGGCCCAGGAGCTGGTGGTGCGGTCACGGGGGGTGCTGAAGGAGCGGTGCTGGCGGCTGGCCAATGACAAGCTGGGCTCTGGTGACGACATCTCCGTTTTTGTCATCCCTCTGGGTGGCCCTGGCAACTACACATGATGCGGAACGAGCCTGGGGCAGTGGGGCTCACCTTGCCTGGATGGAGATGAGCAGGACACTGACGCTGCCTCAGGGCCACCTCTCTTGTAAGCACTTGTTTTCTGAACTGCAAGAAGAGTAAGAAACCCGGAGCCTCAGTCTGTGCTCCTGTCCAGAGCATCCCCCTCTACCTGCTTGCATCCCAGTCCCAGGTGGAGACTGAGAGGCCTTGGATAGAGAATGAAGACTGGGGTTGAGGGATGTTTTTGTGCTGCTACTTTCTCAATGCTGTGAAAAGCCTGAAGGCTCCTTGGCTCCTCAGCATGTCCTTTGCCCCTTGCCATGGCTGTGCTGACTCCAGCCCTGTGCGACAGCCATGGGGCTACTGGGGCACTCATACCTGCTGCAGTTACCACCTATCTCCTGCCCTGTGATGCTTTAGCCAGTGACACTGAAGCTGCTGTTGGAGCTGGGGCTCAGATGGGAAGTGACTGGGAATAAAGCCCCGTGGGCAGCTGGGCAATGCTCAGCCTGGCACAAGTCCAGTCGTGGCCCCACAATGGCCATCCCAGCCTTGTGCTCACAATTTTCAGCCCCTCACACCTTCATTCTGTCCCATACCTTGTCTCAGTCGCCAGTGTGGGAGACTGGAGCAGTGACCAAGCTCTGCTGTGCACCCAGAGCCCTGAGGAGGGATAAGCCATTGCACCGGCACTGGCTGTGCCACAGGTTCTACCCCCATCCTCTCATGCCTTGGATCACTGCAGCGCTTCTGGAGCCAATTATTTATTAACTGGAGAGCTGAGCTGGAAAATGTCTAAATCCTTTCTTGGTGTGAGGAGTCTATGAATGTTATGTCTATGTTTTGGAGTGGTTCTGAGTTAGCAGCCTCACACCGAACAGGCCTATTCAGGCGAGCTTAGCAGCTTAACTGCACTGGATCTGCTTAGCCCTGGGCTGTAAAAAACAGCTTGGCGTGACCAGGGCAGGGGAAGACTTAAGGAAGCTCCTGCGTTTTCCTTAACAATCTCAAAATTGATGCAGAGGGGAGCTGGAGTGGTTGATCTCTGCACAGGATTTTTGCATCACACACATCTCTGACCTGGAGCATTCATTTCCCAGACCTCTGCAGAGTGTTGCATCCTCCTAAACTGTGAGGCATTGTCCCATCCTGGCATTGTGGGGATGGGGAGAGCTGTTTGGGAAAGGCTCCATGGCATCAGTAGTTTGTGTCCTGTCAGTGGGTGCAGCCAGCTCTTGTCAAGTGTCACCTCTGGTGAATGTTGTTTGTCTCCTGTAACCAGTGAGATGTAAATAAACTGGGTGTGCACATAACGGAAAGTGAAAGTTGTGCAGTGAGATTTAAACCTGCTGGCATCTATGCTGAAGGGAGCAGGGAGTGGTGCTGGGGCCGGGAGCCTGTCCTTGTGTAGCACTGTGCGTTTAAATAAAGATTTTGCCACTCGCAGTCCTACTTCAAAGTCTTTCCGAAAAGCCAATTAGCTCTGATTAATTTATGTAGGCAGGCAAACAGGCCTGCACAGAGCCATGTGAGCTGCTGTCCCTCTGCCCTTGGCAATGGTCAGAGCCCATGGAGTATCCATCCAGTGCCCATGGGCAGTGGGAACTCCTGCTGTGCTGCCAGTCTCAGCATGGTGCTGCCTGGGGGTCTTGAATCGCTGGGTCTGGCCAGGAGGCAGCAGCAATGGCCAGTCTGGTGGGAACAGGAACATTACACACGGAATGGAAGGGAGAAAAGGCTAATGGTTTTCCTGTCTGTGGGGGAGGGAGTGGGGCAGGCTGTGGCTCCCAGGACTGTGACTATCCCTCTCTGGGAGTTCAGGCACTCCAGCAGCAGCTACCTCTGCCTCGAGGGTCGGCTGCCTGCTGGAAGCATCCCTGCTGTCCCACGTCCCTCTGATGGCCATCTGGTACCCCTGGTACTCTTTCCACACTTGTTTGCACAGCCCTGTTCCCCTGGCACATTCCTTTTCGTGCTGGTGGCTGAGAACTGGCTCTGCTTTTCCAGGTCACTGCCCGGCTGCTGGATAAGGCAAGGAGGCAGAGGCTGTATTTAAAACTTCCTCTGCGGTTCCCTTTTTTACTAAGGAAACATTTCCTTTGGAACCAACTCCTGGCCTGGGGCTTGGTAAATTAAGAAAAATTGTCTGCAAGCCCTTAAAATAGCAGTGGTTTATGAGCCTGGGTCTGGGCCAGGCTCCTGGGGCTGCTTCTCCCCGGCCGAGGGGCAGGAACTCTGCCCTGCAGCTGGATGTCAAGGGGGGAGCAGCCACCTGGTCCTCCCTCCCTCCCGTCCATGGTGGGCACGGGGAGCCGGAGCCCCCACCAGTGGCACTGGGGTCACCTTAATACAGGGCACAACACGTCACAGACCGCTCTGCCAGGGCCCCTGTGGAGGGGACTGAGACCCTGGGGACAAGGCACGTCCCTCAGCCACCTCCGTGCGTGTCACAGTGGGAAGCGCTCTCTGATGCTGGTCCTACCTGGCACAGGGGCGTTTGAGGGCAGCAGCTCAGCCCCTCCCCACTTGGCCTCGGGAACCTGAACGGGCAGAACACCCTCGGGGCGCCCAAGGGCCCCGCGGGGAAACACCGGCGGGTCCCGGCGCTCCCGGAGCCGGGCGGGGGCAGCGCTGGAATGGGCACGGCTCGGCACGGCCCCGCTCGGCACGGCACAGCCCATCACGGCTCGGCACGGCCCATCACGGCTCGGCACGGCCCATCACGGCTCGGCACGGCCCCGCTCGGCACGGCACAGCCCATCACGGCTCGGCACGGCACAGCCCATCACGGCTCGGCACGGCCCCGCTCGGCTCGGCACGGCCCCCCGTTCCCGCTCCGCCCTCGGCAGGCGGCCCCGGACGGGGCGGTGCCGGAGCCGCGGCGGGGCCGGAGCTGGAGACGGGATCGGGAGTGGGACGGGGCAGCGGCGGAGAGAGGTGCGGGGTCTGGGGGAGCCGAGCGGGGCGGGGGGCACTGTTGGGGCTGCGGGGGACTGGGGTCTGTGCCGGAGGGGGGCAGCAGCTGGGGAGTGGGGATACTGGTGGGGTGGGGGGTATTGGTAAGGAGTGGGGTCAGAGCTGGGATCTGGGGGAACTGAGGTCTGGATTACTGGTTGTGATGGGGTCTAAGTTACTCGTGGAGTCTGGGGAAACAGCTTTGTGGCTACTGGTGGTGCTTGGAAGAACTGGGATCAGGTTTTACTGGTAGGGTTTGGAGGGATTGAGATCTGGGGTTACTAGTGGGATGTGGGGTTAGCAGTTCTGGTAAGGTGTAGGCTCAAAGGTGGGGTCTGGGATTACTGGGGTCTGGGGTCAGTGCAGGGCTGGGGTCCGGGCACTGCTGGGGGAATGGGGCATAGGGTGGGTGGCCCAGCTGAGCTGAGTGGGGCGCAGCAGAACAGGGTGGGGTGGGTGCGCCTGGGATGGGGTGGGGGTCCCTGAGTGTGGTGAGGGATGGGTCAGCTGCACCTCAGTTACTGCAGGTTGTCATCCCTTGAGGGTGGCCTTAGGCTATGGATCCCAACTTGCGGTTGTCTCCCAGGCAGTGCCTGACCTGGGATGAAAGCCTGGGGGCTGCTGCCCCATCCCACATCCCTCCCCACAGCCTGCACCCCAGCAATGTCCTCATGCACAGCCATGCTCATGGAGTGGCCACTCTGTGTTTTCTTCAGAAAAAGGAAAAAAGTTTCCTTTGCTTACTGCTGAGCTCATTCTTAAACATTTATGTTAGGGGGGCTTGCGTGGAGGGGAAATAATTGTGTAATGTCTTAGGAGCAGGGGAGCATTCCAAAAGCATGACTGCGTGGCCTTTTCCAGCACTAGCAGTCTGGCAGCCAAGTCTCCCAGTGGCCGCCAACCCCCCTAAACCCAGCCCCAGCCTCTCAACACCCCCCTGAGAACGGGGGTGTGATCCGTGGGTTGCATCTGCATGGGGTGGGCTGGGAGCAGGGCCCTGGCTGAGCCCCCCAAGCTATCATCCCTGGGAAAGTGTTCCAGTCGGGAAACTGGAGACTGGAGGTAGCGGTTTGTCTGGCTGTGTGTCATGGAGACCAGTTGGATTTTGTTTCTATTTTGCCAAGTGCTTTTTGTGTCCAAACAGTTTCGGTTTAAGTCCAGCTCCTCCTCCTCAGCTCAGGTAGAGACTGCATGGGATTTTGTGGACTTTCACTTGAATCCATGTTCCTGACAGCTACAGCTTCTCCAGGGAAACATATAAGTGGAAAATAAGCCAAGTCACTGTCTTCCAACAGGTTATCAGGAGCGTTTAACCAGGCTCACCTCCCAACTTGCCGTTTGCACTGGAGAGGCGTATTGACATGAAAAGTAAGGAATTGTATTAGCAAATATTGATTGGTGCTGGGGCAGTCAGGCGTTGCACAAGTACAGGCATCTGCTGAGACTGTGGCATGTTATTTGGAGCTTTCAGCAAGACACTTGCTCTACCATGAGGCTGGGAAGGCTGTCACTACTGCAGGCGGTAAAATAAGAACATGGCATGATGTCCTTTGGAAAAGGAGGTAAGGGCAGGCAGCTTTTCCCACAAAGCTCAAACGCTTGTGGTTTGAGCTTTGTTTAGGCTTTCAAACTCTTCTGTTCCAAGTTCCTTTCTCTGTTTTGCTTGTGGATGTTTTTTGTGGGATTTAGCAATGAAAATGAGCCAGCCTGGACACTCTGATCCGGGTCTGGGTCTGGACAATTGCCCTTTGCTGCTGGAGTGTATGTTAAGCCCAGCCTGCCTAGTTGTGCCCAAGGAATATCTCAAAAAAAAAAAAGGGTAGGGTCTAAACTTGAGCACTGGTTCAGCTCCTGTTTTGATGATCACTTGTTGTTTGGATATGGCAGGTCTGGAGGTCTGAGGAAGGTTTCAGGCAGCTCTGTCAGTGGTAAATACAGACATTTTCCTTGGCACCGGGTAGTTTCGGCAGCAGAGGCAGGCGGGATGGCAGGCGAGCCAGGAGGCTTGGAGCAGCGGGTGCTGGTGGTGCTGGTGTGGGTCAGCCCTGGGTGGCAGCGATGGCTGTTGGCCTGGGCAAGGGCTGGGGACTGCTCTGTGCTGCACAAACTGCACAGCTCAGCCAGCCCAGGGGCTGGATGAGCATGAAATTGCAGGTGCTGCTTTGCCAAAGCCAGTGCCACTTGGATGGTCTCGAGCTGCAATCTGCCCAGGAGCTCAAGCTCTGCCCTGCCCATTGCATTTCCCCTTAGCATCGCTGTTTACTTCCAGCCCTTTTTGGAATTTTTTTCTACCTTTCAACCTTAATGATTCTATGATTCTGTAGTAAGAGTCCCTCTGGTACTTGCAACAGTGGCCAAGACACTTGTCCTGTATTACCTTGGCCATGGTTTAGGTGTCTCAGCAAATGAAATTCCCCACAGTGGGCATTCCTGTGGGGTTTTAATTTGGAAGTCTACTTACATTATCATTGTACTAGTGAGTCCAAACTGCACAAACCGTTTCTGTAGTGGAACTGCCCCACAGCACTGGGGGTATCCGTGTGGGGGGTGTCCCTGCCAAGGGGCTGCTCCCAGCACAACTCTTTCCCCCCCAGCCCTGGCCAGACTTCAGAGCTGTGCCTCTGGCCAGGGCTGTGATCCCTGGTGTGACCGGTCTGACTGGGGTGGGGCCGTCAGCAGCACTTGGGAATTTCTGCTTTAGAACAAAACCCGTCTGTTACCTCTAGGAACTTGAGTCTGGCCAAGGAGGTTCATTGAAACATTTCTGTCCCTGGTTGGAGTCCTTCAAAGCGTTAACATCTTTCTCTGCAATTCCTGAGTCTCCATAGCAGACACTGGATGATGGACACATCCTGCTGCCAGAGGAGTTCCCCATATCCTGCTCAGCAGGAACATTTTGAGGCACAAAGCTGGGAGAGACCACTAAGGGCTGCCCTGGAGCCTGGCTGATTTTATGGTGATGGCTTTAGAATAGTTGCTTGGAAAGTAGAACAGAGCAATTTGGGGTCATGTTGCAGCTTTTTGGGGAGCTGAAGGAGATGCCTGCTCAGGACTCAGCTGGTGCTGGCAGTGGTGGCACAGACTAAACCCACAGTCATCTCTGTGTGGGCCCAGTGTGCCCGCAGCAGCAGGTGCAGGGATGGGCATGGGAGCCCTGTGGGGTTTGGCAGTGGGAAATGCTGGCACACGGTTGCTGCTCCCTTTTTTTATCTCCATGGATGAGCAGGAGGCATCTCCAGTGGGATCACGTGAGTGCTGCTCACACCCGAGAGCTGCCAGTTTGGATTGCCAGTGTGGGCTGGACAGCCTTGGCTGCAATTTGGGGTGGTTGGCACTTGGCAGAGTTTAAGATCTCAGTTTCCATGTCTGTTGTTGATGACTGTGTGCTTTTAATCATTTGGCCTGATGGCAGTTGTAGTAAAGCTGTCCTCAGATTATCATAGAATCCCAAAATGGTTTGGGTTGGAAGGGACCTTAAAGCTGATCTTGTTCCACCCCCTGCTCTGGGCAGGAGCCTCTTCCACTGTCCCAGGCTGCTCCAGGCTGTGTCCAGCCTGGCCTTGAGCACTTCCAGAGATGGGGCAGTCACAGCTTCTCTAGGCAGCTTGTGCCAGGGCCTCACCATCCTCTCAGGGAACAATTTCTTCTGGAAGGGGCTCTAAGGTCTCCACAGAGCCTTCTCTTCTCCAGGCTGAACACCCCCAGCTCTCCCAGGCTGGCTCTAGAGCAGAGGGGCTCCAGCTCCATGGCCTCGCTCCAGTGGCTCTGTTCTCCCTGTGTTGGGCCCCAGGGCTGGAGGCAGCTCTGCAGGTGGGGTCTCATCTGAGCGGGGAAGAGGGGCAGAATTCCCCCCTCCTGTGCTGCTCATGCTGTGGGATCAGCCCAGCACATGGGGGCATTTCTGGGCTGCCAGTGGACACTGCTGTGTCGTGTTGAGCTTCTCATCCACCGGCACCCCCAAGTCCTTCTCCTCAGGACTGCTTTCAGGTCATTCTTCTGCATTTGTACTTGGGATTGCCCTGTTTGTCTTCATGAAATGGTCTTCATGTTTTCCACTCTTTTTATCTGCTCATAATCTGGCAACAGTGCAAAGACCTTTGCATCAGACTCCTCATCCCACAGACTGGCCTTATCCTGCTGAGCAACAGAGCATCCCCTGGCAAAGAAGCTCACCACTGCTGGAACGGAGAGCTGCTGGCATCTGCTATTGATGCTGTGCCAGCCGCTGGGTCCAGGGCATGGATGGGGGCACCCAGCCGACCCCTGAGGCTCACAGCTCTTCCAGCCTTCTTGCCCTGCTCACCTTTGCACACCAGCTCTGGATTAGTAATGGGCTATTTCTGGATGGCTCTCCTGAGTAATGGAATGAATTGTGCTGAGATTTTGGGTGGGGACAGTGCCTCTGCCCTCTGAGTCACCACTCGGCATCACGCCGGGCTTGGGAGCTGCTGGGGCCCAGAGCCGTCCCGGGTCAGGGAGGATGTTGGAGGCCGTGGGAAGGAGCTCTGGGTGCGGTGACTGTGCTCAGTTTGGGGCGTCTGCCATGCCCCTTGTGGGGCAGTGTATGGGCAAGGCAGCATTTGGGCAGGAGCAGTGCCACTCTGGTTGGTTTTGGTTTCAATCCAGTGTCTGCAGACTGGGCACAGGGAGATCCTGGTGTCTGTCTGGGAGCGGGTGTTTGTGTCCTTGGGCATCTGCTGCTCCTTACGCTGCAGATGTTGTCGTCTGCGTGGTGGTGTGAGTTAGATTTGGCACGGTCCAAACTGCCTTTCCTCTTGGAGATACGGAGCCACAAAGTGGTATATCATGTTTTGCTGTGGGCAAAGAAGCTCTGTGTCCAAGTAAACCGGCTTTTTTCTCCCTGAGTTCTCCTTTTTCTGTGCTGTGGACATGCTGCTGGAGAGAGGATGAGCCGTTGATCAGACAAGAAGGATGGTTTGCAACAAGGATTGGACTTGTGCATCTTGGAGATCTTTTCCAGCTTTAGTGATCCTGTGATTCCAAGGGTGATGCATTTCTGTGTCAGGGATGTGCTGTCCTCGAGAGCTTTCTTTCCTCAAGTGGGCAGGAGCCAGCAGATTCTTCCAGCCCTTGTATCTGCCTCCATGACACAAACTCTGTCTCCTTGGGTGAGCTCCTGGCCAGCTGCCCCTGTGTGGAACTTTGGGTGTGCCTGGCCCAGCTGGGAGGAGCAGCAGGGCATGAGGAATAGGGACAGGAGCTAAAAAGTTTCCCCGGTCCCTAAAAGGGACCCTTTGGAGCACCTTTTTTCTTTTTTTCTCCAACTTCAGTGTTGCACAAATGTGCTCACCTTCCTGTAGACATGCTGCTCCACTGGGATGTGTGCCTGACACCAAGGCTCCCAGCTGAGGAATGTCACATCCTCCCGGATGCAGCCGTTGATTCTCACTCTTCTCACCTTACAAGTGCCAGCTTTCTATTTTTATTGACAGCTCCAGAGCACTCGGTAGCCATGAACCATTCCTGCCTCAGCTTGTGAGCCAAAATGCTAGGAATCTACAAAGATCCATGGCTACAGCAGGGTCTGGTCTGGGGATGGGTGAAAACTCTCTCTCTTTTGCCCAAACCATTGGGCAGTTTGAATTGTGAAGCTGGGGTGGTTCCCCAGGGTTTGTGTGGGGTGACCTGCCAGGCATGTCGATGAGACAAGTAGCTCTGCAGCCCGCCTTTGGAATGCCAGTCAGCCATTCAGGCTCATTTCTTAATCCTCCACTTGCAGCTAATTATGATGCAGCCGGACTCCTGTTTTACCCTTCTCCTCCCTTTTCTGTTGGCACAGGGTGAGGGTGGGATCGCCAGGGCAGGGACAGATGCCTTTGTTAAGGCTTGGTATCAGTGCCCTGGTTAAAGGCCAGGCTTGTGATATTCTGGCCTTCCCAGGGTGATCCCAGTGATCCTGGAGTGATCTCAGCATGATCCACTCCCACAGCTTGCACTCAATGCGTCAGCATTGATGTGTGTGTGTCCTTCCCACAGGGTTATTTCCTGTGAACCTTCCCCAGGCTCCTAGCATGAATGGCTCCTTCCCATCCTCCTGCCTGGGCAGAGGGTTTGGAGAGGGACAGGCCTGAGGGGGGAAGCATGAAACATCCCTGCCTTCAGGAGAGGTTTCCTGGTCACCTGTAATTTCCCCCAGAGCAGTGTGAATTTTCAGGGATTAAACCCTGACATGTCAGCCTGCCATCATCCCTGCCAGGATCTCTGCAGGGACAGGGAGCTGGTGATGTGCTGAAGGCATGTAAGGAGTGGGTCAGGCTCTGGACTGGGAATCTGGAGATGGAAAAAAGATTTTGGTCACAAGGTTGGGATGGGATGTGATCCCACTAGGGCTGATTTTCTCATGTCTCATTCAGATGCTGTGCCAGGCGTTTTGTGGCATTGTTCTGGCTGGTTCCCAGGCTCGGCTGTAAACCTCTTTTGAAACGGAGGGATGCAAAGGCATAGTTTTCCTTGCAGAACTGCATCCTTTTTCCTTGGGGCAGAAAGTCGCCTGCTTTGTCATGGGGTTTCAGCTCTGTTTGCTGAGTGATGCCTGGCAGCTTCTCCCACCACCAGGGCCAGCGTCGGCTCTCTTGGTTCCATGGCAAAGGCTCCTTTGTCAGATGGGCTGGGATGGGGCCAGCCCGGTGCCAGGTGCCAGGCACACAGGTCCTGTTTGTCCAGACCTCCAAGAGCTTGGCTTAGTGTGTTCCAGCTGCTGATCAGATTATTTGGGGGCTGGTGAGCGTGCCGGGGTGAAACTTGGAGCACAGTTTCTGCCCTGAAGAATTTATAATTTAAAATAAACCCAGCATGTGTGTGGAACTCCGAGGTTGTCTAAAATCCCAGTTACCTGGGTGGTGACTCAGCAAAGCCAAGGGAGGGTTGGATGTCTGGGGAAGGCAGAGTGGTTTATCGCCTCGCATAAGGTCCCTGCGTGCAGCCACCAGCGCTGACCACGTCTGGGACGGTTCTCCCAGCCACAGCAGCAGTGCTGGGTATAAATGGTTCTAGTCAGGCCAGTTCTTGTGATGCCCATGAGCTGATGTGTGCGGGAGCTGGAGGGGTGTCTGGCAGAAGGTTGGGGGAGCATGTGTCCTGTCACTGGCTACTCACAGTGGGATGTGCCCAGCTGCTTGTGTCTGGTATCTCCCAGGCTGTCATGCACAGGAATTTGGGGGGCCAGGAGCATGAACTGCCCATGCTGCTCTGTCCTGCTCAACTGCTCCTGTCCCCACAGCGATGGCGGCCATCAGGAAGAAGCTGGTGATTGTGGGAGATGGTGCCTGCGGAAAGACGTGTCTGCTGATTGTGTTCAGCAAAGACCAGTTCCCCGAGGTCTACGTGCCCACTGTGTTCGAGAACTACATTGCTGACATTGAGGTGGATGGGAAGCAGGTAAGGGCCATTGCCATTTCCATGCCCTTGCTCCGTGGTCCCGTGCTGGCAGTGCCACCGCCCAGTGCTGTTGCTAGGATTGGTCTGTGTGCTCGGATGCACCTGCACAGAGGAGCCCCATGGCTCCAGCATTTCTGGGTCACCCTGAACCTGCCCTAGTTTGAGGAAGAGCACAGCTATACCTGAGGAAGATCAATCTGTCACTCCTGGCCTGCAGAGCCACTGAGGCATGTCCCTGTCCTCTCTCAGGTGGAGCTGGCCCTGTGGGACACAGCAGGACAGGAGGACTATGACAGGCTGCGACCCCTCTCATACCCGGACACAGACGTAATCCTCATGTGCTTTTCCATCGACAGCCCGGATAGCCTTGGTAGGGACCGGGGATTGAGGGGGGACCTGGGTGCTGCTACTGAACCCCCTGGGGTCTGGGAAGCCCCCATGCTGCCCCTCGAGGATGCCAGAGCTTTCCCTTCATCCCCTGATTTTGTGTGCACTTCAGGGAAATGCTGGGAACTTGCTGACTGGGTGGAGGTGATGGGAGAGGAGGATGCTGTGGGGAGAGTTCTCCCTGCTCCAACGGGAAAAGCTTGGGGCTGGTTTCTGTGAGGAGGCTGTGGGGCAGCAGCCCCTCAGCTCATAGGATTGCATGTGTGCTTGTTGAAGAGAACATCCCTGAGAAGTGGACACCAGAGGTGAAGCACTTCTGCCCCAATGTGCCCATCATCCTGGTGGGGAACAAGAAGGACCTGCGGAACGATGAGCACACGCGGCGGGAGCTGGCCAAGATGAAGCAGGTGGGGACAGCCCTGGGTCCCCCAGCCAGCAACCCGCCTCTGCCCATACCAGATCCTGCTGGACGGGCTGGATGCCCCAAGGGCAGTTGCTGTTGTGTTCTGGCAATGTTTCCAAACCCTGTTTTTATTGCTCTGTAGGAGCCGGTGAAGCCAGAGGAGGGGAGGGACATGGCCAACAGGATCAATGCCTTTGGCTACCTTGAGTGCTCGGCCAAGACGAAGGAGGGGGTGCGGGAGGTGTTCGAGATGGCCACCCGCGCTGGCCTGCAGGTCCGGAAGAACAAGAAGCGCAGAGGCTGCCCGCTGCTGTGAGCGGCCCCAGCTGGCACCTGCACTGGCACCTGGCTGCCCTGCCGGGGAGGGAGTGCTGGCAGACAGCCCAGGCAGGACCTCATGGTGCCACTACCTGCCCTGAACCCTTTGCACCAGAGCTGCCGCCCGTGCTCGCGGGGTGTCCGTGCGACATTCCGGGGCCATGAGGGGCCAGTGCCTTCAGTGCCTGCTGCTCTGCATGGGCCGGGTGTTTGTGTTGCTCCCCACATCACCCCGTTCTGTACCGAGCTCCCTGGTTTTGCCTTTCCCATGGGAATTGCTGCGGTGTTCACTCTCCTTCCCAAGCTCTGGGCAGGTGCCACAGAAGCAGGAGGTGCCGGTCACAGCTCACGTGTGGGGTGTGCCAGGCCCTCGGTGTGCTCTGCCTGCTCTCCTTGGCCGTGCAGGCAGCACACACCAGTGTTACAGACTTGCCTGGGCAGCTTTAGCCTGTCTGTGAGCAGAGCTGGGCTCAGCTGCTGCCAGGAGCTCTCCTCCCGGGACGTGTGCCCAGCTCTGCCGGTATCGCTGCCGCCGAGTCTGCCTCGGTCACCGACTTGGCAGCAGCAACCGAACTGCGTGATTGGGAGAATAAATGCAAACCAGTATTTTAGTAATTGTAACTTTGCCTGTGTGTTCTTTTGGCTCTCCTTCGTGCCCCTCGCTGCTCCAGGCTCCTGCCTGGGGATCGGGGCCTTGTGCTGCAGGGTGGGGACTTGCCTGGCCCCCAGCCCCTCTTGCTTCAGCTGCTGGTGGAGGATCAGGGCTCAGTACCCTGTGCTTGCTGAAGAGCCAGGAAGCACCTTATGTGGGAAGGGCCAGGCAGGAGCTTCCCAGCTGTACCCAGTCCCTGGGTGATGGGCACTGCTGTCACTGCTGGAGCCATGCTGCCTCTGGAGCAGGTGGGGACAGGGCTGCAGTGAGCCTGATGCTGCTCTGGAAGCCCTGTCTGTGGTAGCAAGGCCCATCCAGGACCCAACAATACACTGCTTTTCTCTAAACATTTATTCCAGGGAAACAAAGTGCCTGCACAGCCATGCCAGCTCTCAGGCCAGGCAGCTGCCCAGTGGAGAACCGAGCCAGCCTGCCCCAGGCCAGGTCCTGGCTGCCCAAGTCACCCATCACAGCAGCACTGAGCTCCCCTGTGCACCCAGTGATGCTCTTTGGAGGCCAGTCTCCAGGCTTAAGCCTTTCACTGAATGGTGAGACCAGTCACAAAGAATTGTTTTGCCACAGCCATGTCAAAAAATGATTAAAATGGAGAGTGATCAGTCTGATGCTGGTGTGAGCCTCGTGGCTGGCAGCAAAGGCTGGCAACACCCTCTGGTCCGGTGGGTTCAGCCCCATCTCCACAGGGATGCATGGAGCAGCCTGGGACTGAGACAGGAGGAGCAGGAGCTGCTGCAGGCCAGGGACAGGCTGAGGGGGATGCAGCTTCGTGGGGCTTCTCCTCCTTTCCCAGGTGGGTTTCCTGCAGAGAAACCTCATGGCAGAGCTGGCCCCTGACTTTGAAAGGGAGACATGCAAGCCCTAAGCAAAAACCCACTGTAAGCCCTGTTGCACTGGGGCAGGAGAAGCCTCCCAGTGCTCCAGCTGTAACCCTGGCCATGCTGCTGCCCCAGGGTGCTGGCACGGCATGACCAGCAGCCTGCTGCTGTCGGGGCCCCGCTGGCAGTGCCCAGCTCTGCTCACCCGGGTACTAAACGTTGAGCTGCAGCACGTGGAGGTCGTCAGCGAGTCTGTCCTCAGCTGTGCTCTCATCCTCGTAGGGGTATCCTGTGTAGCCGCCCTCTTCCTTGCAGTACCTGAGGAACCTGCAAGTGCAGAGGCAGGGGAGCGTGGGCACAGGGGGCACCGGCCTCACTGCTCCATGGCAGCGGGCATGGCCAGGCAGCAGGAAAGGGCACATCCTGGTGAGCACTGTCTGTGGCAGGGGCCAGAGCAGCTCACCTGTGCCAGTGGTGGTCCTTGCTGAGCACAGCCGGATTGCCCACCACGATCAACAGAGCCTTGGCCCTGGTGATGGCCACGTTAAGCCTCTGAAGAGGACAAGCAAGAGGGATTTACCTGGCTGCAGCACCTCTCATCCTCTCCCAGCTCCACCTGGGTGCAGGCAGCTCTGGTGTGGCACTGAGCACCCAGAGCAGCTCTACCTGCCTGTGAGAACCAGAGGGAAGAAGGGGATGCCCAGGAAGACGGGTCTGCCTGGGGCAATGTGGTACCTTGGGGTTCTTGAGGAAGCCCAGCCTGAAGGTCTGGTCGAACTGGAGGTATGTGCTGCAGCTGCGCACGGTGGAGATGAGGATCACATGCCGCTCCTGGCCCTGGAACTCCTCCACAGAGCCCACCTGGGGAAGGGACAGCAGATATGGGGCCAGAAGCAACCCTGGGCTGGGGCTGGCAGGGCTCCCTCCTCCTGTGGCAGGGTGTGCTCCTCTCCCCTCCATGCTCAGGACCTACCTTCAACTGGCTGATGTCCGGCAGCTTCTGCAGATCCGGATCCAGGGAGGTGATGGCTTTCCGGATCTTCTCTACCTGAGCGGAGGCATGTGGCAAAATCCAGCCACCATAGGGCCATCCTTGTGCCAGCCCTGGGGCTGCCCGTCCGTCCCAGTGTTCCCTGTCCCTTGGGGAGGTCTCTGCCTATGCCCTGCCTGCAGAGCTGTGTCCCTCACCTGCTTCCTGTAGGGAGAAATGATGCCGATCTCCTTGGGGGACACAGTGGGGCAGCTTCCCTTGCCCTGGCTCTGCAGCAGCTTCTTGAGGTAGTGGACCAGGACCTCAATTTCAGCCGTGTTGAAGAATGAGGGGCTCTTGGCTTCTCTCTGGTCTTCCCCACAAACCCCATGGAAGATGATGGGGAAGCCCTGGGGATGGAGAACATTTGGCTCTGCTCTTCTTGTGCCTTAGGGATATCCCCTGGGCCAGTCCCTGCTGCGCCCCTCACCTTTTTGGGAAGCTCCTCCCAGGTACAATACAGATTCTGGATGTCAAGCCCGTTGCTCTTGCACACCTTCAGCTCGTTGTCATAGAAGAGTTCGTTGGGGATCCTCAGAATGGCCTCGTGGGACCTGGCAGAGGCAGGACAGTGCCTGGGGTGGGTGCCCTGTGGGTCCAGAACCCTCTCAGACACTGTGCAACCAGGACAGCAGGGGCACTCCCATCTCCCACACCAGCCGGGCCACTACGAGGCTCTGGGGGACAAATCCTGGAGAGCCACATTCACCAATCTTGACTGGCTCAATCCCTTCCTGCACCATCCCTGTCCCCACCTGTAGTTCCAGAGCAGTTTGGTGATGAACTGTGGGTCGTATCCTCCGCTCGACTTCTTGTACAGGGGGTTGTGCAGCATCAGCCTCTCCAGCAATGAGGTGCCTGTGCCCAGTGACAGCCTGTGGCTCCCCGCAAGGCCACTCAGCCCCTGTGGGGTGCCTGCAGCACTCCCAACCCCTCTCCCTACTCACCCAAACCATGCTGGATGGCCAGTGGTGAGGTCAGGACAGGGCCCAGCTGCTTGGGGTCTCCTGCCAGCACCAGCTGCCCCCCATTGGGGTTGGTCTCCTGGTCCATGGGAGCCAGGAGCCCTGGGAACAGGAAGATCTCAGTGGAGAATGGGAGGGACTCCAGGCCATGCAGAGATGCTGGTCCTTGAGACAGCAGCCGGGCACCACTCACCCGCGATGGCGACCACGCTCTCTGGCTCTACCGCATGGCCGCACTCGTCAATGAAGACATGGGAGAAAAACCCAGGGGGGAAGTTGGCTGACACCAGCCTGGAGGAGAGGTGGAATGAGGCTGTCTCAGCATCCTGCCCCACCTGGCCATCCTTCCTCTCCTACTCTTCATCCTCATCCTTCCACAGAGGAGGGATTCCCCTCCTGCTGCCTGCCCTCCTCCAACCCCTCCCCACTGAATCCCAGAGGGACTGCCTTCACAGCCTGGCTGCAAGGCAGCCCTGGGTCCACTTGCCACGGGTGCTGGGCGACAATCCCAGCTCCTCTGACCTTCCTGCTGTCACCAGTGTGGTGATGATGATCCGGTACTGCCTCAGGTGCTCCTTGCTTGGGTACACGTAGCTGCTCTGCTCATCATCCCAGTTGCAGCAGGGCTGGAGCGTGGGCATTGGGTGAGGTCCCACTATCCCAGGGGATGCCAGCCCAGGTGTGCTGTCAGGATTTCAGGTTGGAGGAGCAAGGACTTACCATGATATCAGCGGGCACTTCCCTGTGGTTCCTGGAGCTGGCGATGAGCCTGTAGATGTTCTGAGGGGCAATGTCCTTGATGAGGCACTGGCACAGCAGGTCTGTGGCACTGTTGGAGGGGGCACAGGCCAAGATACGGGCATCCTTGAAGCATGTCCACACCTGGGTAGGAGGAGGAGGTGACAGCATTGAGCCCCATGGGTGAAAGTGGGCAGCAATGCTCAGGGCTGGATTTGGGCACCAGCCACTCACCTGCTTGATGGCCTCCACCATAGTGACCGTTTTGCCAGTGCCAGGGGGGCCAAAGATGAGGTATGGGGCTGGCCGGGACATCCCCGTCACGATGTGGGTCACAGCTCTGCACTGCTCCTCGTTGGTCTCCAGCTTGCGGTTAAACCACCTGTGGGAGCAGAGGCTGCGCTGCCGGAGCCCCATTGCCTCCATCCCCTGCATCCCTCGGGCCCTCCCACCCTGCAGAACTGGGGACTCACCGGGGCTGGAAGGGGCCTGGGAACAGGGACTTGTGGCAGGAGGCAGAGGGGAAGAGGAGGCTGGACAAGCCACGGCGCATGGCCAGGACTGCAGCCCGATGCTGGACCTGCAGTGGCAGCCGGCTGAAGGTGAAGGTCACATCAAACTTCAAGTTGTTCACAAACATCTTCTGCAGCCTGGGAAGGAGTGGTATGAGCAGGGCACGGAGCACTCTCCCATGCCCTCCTGTCCCATTCCAACCTGCTCCCGGCCTTCGGTATCTCTGAGAAAGGCTGCTGGGAGCAGACATCACTCACTTGGAGGAGAAGCCCAGCCTGACCTTCTCCAGTTCCACGCTGTGCACATAGCCCTTGTACCGGATGAGCGGAGAGTGGTCCCGCTCGCTGCTCAGGTGGGCAAAGAGGTGGTCCCCTCTCAGCAGGGACGGGCGGTTCTCGGCCACGCCAGGCACCTGTGCCAGAGGGTCAGTGTGCTGCCAGGCACTCTGGGAGTGCCAGTGTTATGCCAGCACCCCTCAGCCCCCTACGCACATCGAGAACCAGCAGCGCCCTGTCCTGCACCATGGTCACATCCTGCATGTCGTAGCGCCGGATGTCCACCTCCATCTGGATCTCCTCCAGATGCAGCAGCAGCTGGAATTTCTGGTGGTAGTTCTCAGCCTGCAGAGGTGCTTCCAGCAGCGAGCTGAGGGCAGCAGCAATGTCATTGTGTCCCAGGGACAGCTTGGCCCTCAGGGGACACCTCAGCATTGCCCTTGGCACTCACCACATGGCAGCCCAGCTGGAGCTGGCACGAGTGTTGGGTCCGAGCAGGATTGTGTCCTTGAGGCTCTTTGGGTACTGGTAGGTGCCCAGAGGGACTTCCCTCTCCAGTTCATTTTTCAGGGAGCTGGGTGGAGGGCACAGCAGTGCTGCAGGGACTGCATTATGTCCCCAACCCCACTGTCACCAGCCATCGCACAGGGTTGAAGCACTGTCCTGTGGTGTCAGACAGCCAAGGAGCTGAACCTCGTCCTGGCTGGAGAACAGGCTGGGCCCTTCTGCTCAGGATGGCAGCAGGTGACTTCAGCACATACCTGGCAGGGGGGATGCCATCCTCGGTGACGACTGTGACAAGGCGCTGGAGGCTGGCCTCGTAAGGCTGGAAAGGTGCCGAGGGCCCCAGGTCCTTGGCCAGCTGGCTCTCGGCAATGGCAGCAACATAGCGTGAGATGCTGAAGGGGTCATCTGGCTCCTTGGTGAACTCAAAGAACAACACAGCACTGAAGTGCCCATTGCAGGTGGTGAGGCACCGCACCTGGATGGGGTACATACCACCTGCGGGGTGAAGAGGCGAGATCGAGTCCTGTGTCCTCTCTGCAGGGCAGGGCACAGGGCAGGGATGGGATGGGACAATGGGACCCTACCTGGGTGTAACAGCAGGGACTGGCCCTGCATTGCCCCTTGCTCATCAGTGAAGGAGAGCTCCTGTGACTGCTGGCGTGGCTGGAACCGCTGCAGTGTCACCACCTCCGCCCCACAGTTCTGCACCAGGACAGTGACTGTCTGGGGCTCACCTGGCACCACTGGGAAGCGGATGTTCCCATTGCCCTGGTCATAGTCTGAGACGATCTCTATGCCGTGCTTCCCACGAATGAGCTCAGCCCTGTGGGGAGGGAGGGTCAGGCTTTCCCTGCTGGGGCGGGGGATCCAGAGGCCATGCCAAGGCAGGGTGCTGCCAGTCATACCACTGCTTGGCATAGATCTGGGGCATTTGTGGAGTGAAGCTGAGCTGCTGTCCTGAGGCAGATGTGGACATGGACGTCTGTGCATTCGTTCTGGGTCTCCGGTACTGGTCTGCCACCACCACACGCCTCTTCACCTGCAAGGAGCAGCCAGAATTAGCGTGGCCCTGGGATCCTGCTGGGGGCTCCTGAGGAGCCAGTACTGGTGGGCACTGCCACTGCATGAACTCACCTTGAATTTCACCACCTCTCCACGCACCTGCACCTGCTGGGTTGTCTTTAGCGCATACAAGATGCAGGAAAACCTGGGTGTCTTTGTGTCAGTCCTGAGGAGACAAGGGAGAGGGTTTGTATGGGACAGAGTGTGGCTCGGCTGCCATGGGCACAGGCAGCTGAGGTGAGGCAAGTGGGAAGATGAAGCAGGACACTGAGGCTGGGGTGAGGGAGTTCTCAGTGGGTCCCCTCTGCTCCAGGAGAGGACGAAGGACTTTGCCTTCCCATTGGCCTGTGCAAATCTTACATCCCTGCTGGCTGCTCCAGCAATTCCGTGCTGTGCCATTGTTGTTCCAGCTATGCCACAGCCATTCCAGCTGTCTCACTGCATCATTGCCTGTCCCTGACAGCCATGCAGAGCCTGTCCATGCTAGTACTCAGGAGCTGAGCTGGCACAGATAATGGCCCCAGCAGTGATGACTCCCCAGGTACCTCCTCCCAGTCCCACCAGTGCACTGAGCCCTGGCTGTGCCAATGATTAACAGTGGTAATATTGCACAAGGGCCAGTGTGATCGGTGTCAGCAGGGTGAGGTGGGGGAGTGTGGTGGGCAGTGGGTGTCCAAGGCCATCCCCAGGCAGCTGATGGGGGCCCATGGAGCTGGGGATCATCCCAGCAGGGCTTTGGTTAGACAGAGGAGCTTGGAGACCCCAGTGATGCTGGCCAGGCACTGGGGACGCTGGCCCGGGGATTGGGAGATGCTGGTCCGGGAGAATGGGCGATGCTGGCCAGGAGTCCGTCCCGGCTGATGCTGCCCGGGTCTGCCCGAGGGCTCTCACCTGGGCCGGAACTCCTGGTTGTAGATGGTCCGCAGCGTTTCCCGCAGGCTCGCCTGCTCCCGGCCCGTCTCCCGCAGGAACTGCACGAACCGATCCCCCCACAGACTGGCCTCCGCCACGCTGAACCGCGGCATGGTTGAGCCGAGCCGAGCCGAGCCGAGCCGAGATGTGCCGCGTCGAGGTGTGCGAGGTTAAGCCGGGCTGGGCTGGGCTGACCCGGACCTGGGAGCGCAGGAAGAAACGAAAGCGAAAGGGGCCGAGCGGCCGCGGGCCCGCCCGCCTGGCACGGGGGGCTGGAGGGGCTGGGACAGGAACAGCGGAGCCTGCTGTAGAGAAGGCTGGGTGGGAGAAGGGCCAGGAGGCGTGCAGGGAACGAGTCAGTCTAAAGGATGATTAGCTAAAGATTTGGAGAAGGACAAAGAGATAGAAACGCTCTAAAGGCTGGAACATTGGCGGGGAGCTACTTTCAGTGTAACCAAGGAGCAGAAGACTAGCCTTGAGGGAGATAAAAGCTGTGTTGGGTGCAGAGCCTTATCTTGGGCCCTGCTTCAGCTTCACATTCTTGGAATTGCTGCAGCGATTTCCTGGATGGGTCCAGGGCCGCAGCCCACAGCACCTGAGGCCCACACAACTTTTCATCTCCCCTGGGTGCTGCCGCAGGGAGGGGACCCTCTTAACAAACTGTCCTTGAATCACAGCTCTGTGCAAATCCTCCAAAGAAGCCCTGCTTTGTCCCGTGTAGGATACGACCAGGAGTGTCTGACGTAGGTGTTACAGTAAGACACAGAGGATGAATGGAATTACCTCCTTGCTGAGTTTTTTCCAGGGAGGAGCTGCATTAAAGCTCTGCGACTGTTTTTATTTTAATTTGGATGCTCAGCTGTCCAGTTCCCATGTCTGTATACAAGGGCGGGAGCATCACCCATGGGTTTGGAGTGATACCATCCCTGCTTTAATTGTGGAATTGTTAAAGTTGCAAAAGATCTTTGAGATCATCAAAGCCCAACCCTGAACCCAGCACTGCCATCGTGTTCACCACTAAACCATGTCCTCAAGTGCCACATTCACATTTTTGAACACCCTCAGGGTTGGTGACTCCACCACTTCCTAGCCTTTAGGAATTAACAGGAGTGAGACCATGAAAGAACACACACAAATGGCTTTAACCAAAGACTGGTGTATTTGCACTAGACTAGTTGATACAGAGGATGCCTGAGGGATGAATGGTCAGTCTCAGCAGCAAATACAAATATATTTTATTTAGATAAAACTCACAAAGGATAAACACTTGTTTTGTGGTATTACTGTGCAAAACCTGAAGTGTAATGCACAGGCAACCCCATCCCTCTCTTCCCAACCCTTTTTCCTTTGTGTATTTAAAAACAGGAAGACATGAGCCAGTTTAAAAACCAGAACCTGCAAGGCGCCCAGTGATAGCCAAGTGCAAACAAAGCAAAGGGAGTTCACCAGAGGACGTTCACTTTGTAGTGAATCCATGTTCCAAGATCTGAGAAAGGCATCATCCTCTCCTTCACAGAAACTGTTAGGACTGCTAGTTTTGATGTTAGAGGGGGGAAAAAAGTAACGCAGAGCATGCACGTAGAAGAGATTCACTCCAAAATCCCCTCTAAACATGACAAGAAACTGTCCAAAACTGAGACAAATGGAAAGGATTTTTTCTCTCACTTTGGTGCAAGTTTATTTATTTTGTACACTATCCATCCATACACCTGTGATACAAATCTATGAACCTGCCACAAAGCATTAAAGCACAACATACCTATTATTCTGTAGACATCTGCATTTTTAATCACCATCCAGCCCTTGTGGATCAGCAGTGATGCATCTTGTAAAAATGCAGATGTCTGGTAACCGTACGTACACAAGGGAGGGGAGAACAAAGATGTTCACTTTTAGGGAACATGGCTCAAATCTTCAGATTAAAAAAAGGTTACGTCCCTGGAAGAGCTGGGTGAGTAGGGAATTCTGTAAAGGATCCTGTAAACTCATTTTCTACAGTAAAATCTAAGCCTGCAGTCATCTGCTTTGTGGAGGCTGGGAACAAGGGTACACGAGGACTCACTGTCTTGCACTTACTGTGTTTTGCAGTGCCACGAGCTCTTGGCAGGTTTGACAAACTTACTGGATACCTGGAGTGCTGGATACAGGTGAAGGGAACACTCTGCACCCTCTGCTGGGGTAATAATAGGGCTTTTCCAGCTAGGAAGTTTTCCAGCCAGTGACTGAAAACAGCTACACTTCTAAGCCATGAATGGCTGAATTTAAATGACCTATTAAATGCAGCTACCACAGGAAGTTTATGTGGCAGAAAACACAAAACACAAAGACAACTATTTGTTCCACAGTTCCCTCTCAGGCTAGAAAACCTGTTAACTTTGAAAGCCCTAAAAAATGCTGCTCTGGTTTAGAAACCATCTACTTGGCATAGGACCACATTTGTTTTTTTGCACACAAACGTTTCATACGCCTCCTTCTTTCTGCATTAAGCATTCTGCATTTCTTTGCCAATCTTGTAGCTGAGGATTTTGTTCCAGTCAATCTTGGTGCGGGTGACGGGCAGCTGCCGGCGTAAGGCTTTGAAAGTGGTGTCTGACATGGTCTGGTAGTTTTCACTAATTGCTGTCTGCAAGTGCAAGTAGATTTGGTTAGGGCACTCATAAAACACTACGAGAAAGCTCAACTCAGTGTTAAAGCCACAAACTCCTTTCTGTAAGGTGTAAGGCACACTATTAACTAAATTAATAATGTAGTCACCAGTGTGTGTGCAAGTCAAAGGGTTTCTATTCACGTTCCCTGTAATGCAGCAGCATCTCCTTAGGTCTTTCACTGCCTTATCTCTTTTGAGTCTCCTTACACACAGGCTGGGACAATGTAAAAGCTGTTGCACAAATTTCCTCCTCAGTATTTTTAACTGTCACAGAGGAAAATACATTGACTCACCCACTCCCCTCCCATGCTTGTTCCAGGTACCATTTGTAACCCTTTAAAAAACCATACAGCAAACTTGATAGTTAATTATAACACAGCTTTATAACGTTACAGCTTTATAACTATATTGTTTAAACAAATACTGCTGCCCTCTTCTAAGTAATTCTTACAGTGAATACCAGATTCAGCCAGAAACAGAACCAGAGGTCAGTTTTCCATGTTTTCATTAACTGCAAATGGAGACTGATATGATTCTATGGTTTATTTAACTACCATTGATCTTACCTGGTACTCGTTTTCTGCATTTTCTATGATCTTAATAAACTCCTTAGCAGTTTGGACATCACTCTGCAAAGGAGGAAAAAAAAAAAGTTGGTATGTTGAAGCACAACTTAGATAAGCTACACAATAGGTTTCTTCTCAAATGATAGGCTGAGTACAGATAAAGTGGGTAACATCATCAGCTTGTGCCTCGTGGTTGTAGCTGGGTTCCTTTCACTTATGACGTACTGGGTAGAGCTTGTGCTCCGAACTGGAACAGGGCTGCACCCTAGTGAGCAAAAGGGACGTGGACCTTCATGGTAAAATGAGTCATTTTGCAGCTGTTGCTCCCTCTACCATACTAGAGGATTTCTTATTTTCCCCTTAGTGTATGTCTCTTACTGTTCCTTTCCCATGCACAGAGATAGAGAAGCATATTCTGTCCTCTTTAACCCAAACTTCCAAGAGAAGCTTTCCAACAGAGACTTTCTAATAAGATTGAATTTTAAGCAATTGGGAATCTGGGATTCCTATGTGACTCTAAATACTACATTGAATGTTCACCCTAAAATTACTTTAAAGTCAAGAGACTGCAGTCATGGCAGTGCATGCTTTGTGAGCTGTTTAAGGAATAAAACAGTTGCTTATTATAAGGATCTTTTAGCATACTTACTGACACCTGTACAGAGTCCTGAATGTCTTTGTGACTAACCAGCTGGACATTGCCATCTTCATAGTAATGGACCTGGACAAAGAGATAGAATGAACGTTTTATCACAGAATTCCTGAGCCCCCAAATGCTACTAAAATGGCACAACAGAGCATTGTGCCAGTCTTCTCTGCTTACGTGGAGACTAAAAGCAGGATGGATTTTCTAAAAGGTTTCATTCTTTGTCAAGACTGTTCAAGATTATGTTAATGCAGTAAACACCTAGAGCTAAGAGCAAATATAAAAGATTCAAGGTAGAGGTTTTAGCCCTATGAAGTGAAGCAAAGTGGAGGCCTATATGGTAATGCTACATAATAAACCACAGGCCATATCTGAGACTATTCCTGAAATACTAGATTTAAGAATTAATTTCTTGAATTGCTTAGTTTAATAGCATACTGACTTGAGAAGGACATCTCTGCTGCATTTCAGCATCTCATTCTGAGCCAATCCATTTGTGTAAGAGAAGCACAGTGCAGCTTCTTCTGTTACTGCCAGGAGAAATTAACTCACCTGGATTTTGAGCACGGCAGCCACTTGAGCTGTTGGTGGTGTGATGGTAAACTTCCATTCTGATCTCCAACGCCCATTCCTAAAAGCAATCAAAGCATGAAAAACTATTTCCAAGAAGCTGTAACAGCAAAAAGAACCAAACTAACAAGAGTAAGTTGTTTCTGATGTTGTCTTATCACCACTACTACACAAGGATTTAGTGCTTCAGATGACAGAGTCAAATTTCAGCAGCCCAGCTGAATATGATGAAGCTTCAGTACAAAGAAGCTCCAGTGCACTTGTGCTCCAGAGATGTAAAGGATTATCTATCCAGCTCTGCTAATGCCTTTACTCTGGATAGGTCACAGGAAGGGTTTTGATAAGTGCCAAGGGGGCTGCAAGGAAAACACTACAGAAGGAAAAGAACTTCTTGGGAAGCCCAAAACTCCCTGTCCTTCAGACCGTGTCAGAGCTATAGTAGGATAGGTTGGTGTGAGGAACTAGGCAAAGGAAGAAAACACACTATGTTGAAATAGTCTTACCAGAAGTTCTTGGGCTGAAACTGGTGGCTCTCAATACAGGCAATAATTGTCTGCTGTCCATCTATAGATTTACCATAAACCTGTATTTAGAAAAAGAGTTAAAAAGGCCCAAGAGCTAAGGAAAGCCATTCTTAATCTCTGTTCTTGGCAGCAGGGTGGAGGCTGCTGTGGTGGTACCTCACTGGGAACATGCACCACGAGTTCCACTGTCCAACACCTCCCCTGGCAGGCATTTTATTACCTGCAGGTGTGAAGGTGCTCGGCAGCCATGCCTATGAAAAATGTCTAATCTATCTTTACCACTGTGTGCATACCAAGATAGCTGCACCCTCTTCGGAACCTGTCATTCCAAAGTTAGCCAAAATACTAGTGAGGATGGAGAATTCCAACAGCTCTGCCCAGCACAGTCGGCTCTAGAACTGACTGACTCAGAGCAATACACTTTCAGGGAAACAATATGGATACTCAACAGTGCAGAAGCCATTGGGGTAATGATCTTTGACGTAGGCTCTCAGTGCACTGTCACAGGCATCTCTCCATTGTTTTAAAGTCGATTCTGTGTCCTCGGGCTGGGGATCACTTGCTTCTTTCCTTAAGTGATCAAACTTAAAAGAAAGTTTGTTTCTTGGGTCTAAAAATCTGCCATTGCCCAGATCACCATGTTCTGTGATTAAGACCTGTAAAAGAAGTTGAAATGATGATACATTTAGGCTGCTATAGATGTGTTATTTCTCATTTTTCCCTACTTGCATATCAGTGTTATAATAGGTTCTTTCATTGAGCTACAAGATCACATAAAGAAAACAAAGCCTTTCAGTAATAATTTAAATTAATAGTAGTAGTTGTGAGGCTGAAGGTAACTTGCTGCTCTCCACAGTAATTCTGCACTTAGACTTCTGTTCCAGAAAAGGCTGAACTATAATAATGTATATATTTAGCTTAAAATTGGGTATCCTTACAATATAAGCAGGTTGCTTTGCTTTTGAAGTTATTTTAGCTGTTTTCCTTCTCTGTTTCTAGAGCAAACAGAGAATTTTACTCTGGAATCTACCATTTATTGCCATGTTCCATGTTGCAATAGCTCTACTTCTGGGCAAGAAGGGTATATAGATGTGACTACTTCTAAAATACACCAACTAAAGCAGACAGCAAAGCAGCATTGCACATTCCCTCCCTTTTTCTTTTTCACCATAATTCTCTGGCTTCACAAATACTGGCTTTTTTGGGGTGGGGTTTTTCTTTTGCAGGTTGTACTGTAACTTTCTCATCAAAGCTATTTCTATGAGCAGCCCTCTTAATATCTGCCTCCCATAAACATATCTGGAACACCACAAAAGCTGGGTCAGAGCTTGGCTCAGAGAACAGAGCAGATGGTCAGGCAGCTTTCTGGCTTCCCTACGACTTTGTTTGTTCTAAAGAAAAAAGTTAAAAAAACCCCCCTAAACAACTTGTTTTGCTGGCATAGACTGGATAGTATTAGGTATAATCATTACACCAAATCAATGATTTGGTATAAACAAAGATAGCGGTTTTTTTTTAGGGTAGCTGGGAACGGACTAAAATTGCAGAAAATAAACAAACTATTAGGAATCTATTATCAATTGTCAATAGGAACTGTAAGCAAGTAGCAACATAAGGGCTTGCGAGTGAGCTTTAAATAGACAGTAATCTTTAATCATTCACACTCCTAAGTAAAATTCCAGTGACTTCAGCATGAAGCTTTAAGGAACAACGAATTGGACTTACTAAGTAGTACAAGACAGGACTTAAAGAGAATATTTTGCTTATGCTTTGTTCTTACAGAAGAAAGTTTGGCATTATAATGATATGTGGGGGAAGGAGGAGAGGCGGCACCTTGTGAGCAGAATGAGTGAGTCAGCTGATGGTGATGTTGACTTATGAGTCAACATCTTGACGAAACAACATTTTTATTGCTTTTTCACAGTGCAGTAATACAAACCTCAAGTGTACAAAGTTTCCTCTTACCTGATCATCGTACCCTTCTATCTTCACCGGAGTGAACTGATCCATGTTGTACTGTGCAAACGCACTGTTGAGGATTAAAAGAACATGAACTTTAGCTGTTCATGCACAATTATTTTGTCTCAAGAATAAGTACACTGTGTGATTATATTCCAGCAAACATCAACTTAAATTGGGCAAATAATACACACGAGCACTGTTAAAGGATTTTCCAATACCTTTCACTGTAGATAGCTATAAACACCAGGTCTAAAAGCAGGTTTACTTAGGGATGACCAGGAAAATACAGAGTTCAAAAGTAGAACAGCAGGTAGCCTGGAGGAATGTGAGCAAGCCAAGGCAAAACAGGAACACCCCAGCTACAATTTAGACAGCAGCAAGGTAAATAAATTTACAACAATTTTCTTACGTAAAGACTTGCTGACTGACACGTCACCTAGCTTGAAATAAAATCTTAGCATCAAAAAGCTTTAAGCACCTTCTGATGAAGCTGTGGAAGTAAACAATATATTTTGAAAATTTTTTATTGAGGGCAGTTCTTTTTCTAAATTTAGGCTATGAATTACTCACTATTTCAGGCTTCGCTTACTTTATAAATCAGATGATTCAACATGATCAGACATTTCTGCTGCTGCAGATTTAAACTCTTTGGCAGAGTGCCTTCCTGTCAGTTTTATACAGCACAAATTCCAAATTAGGGCTTTTAAAAAGAATCATCCACACCTTTCATTATATATTTTGTTAAGTGGGGTAAGGAAGTACAGAAGATTGCTCTGAATACAGCAAATGGTTTTCTTTGTCACAGAATGGTGGGTATAAAAAAACCAGAAGTATCTCTGATGGTAATTTGACTTGTGTTTGAAATCTTAGTACTTACTGTGCTGCTCCTTCCCTGAGAAGATTGTCATTGTTAAGCAATAACCGGACATCTGGAGAAGAAAGGGTTCAGGTGGGTTACTGGATTTTTTGATAAAATTTTTCTCTTTATGCATTTTATTTTCAACTGTACAAATGCAAACATTAATATGATTAAATAATTTCATTAAGCAGAAGTAGTCCAGAAGGACTGCATGCTTTCCCTAGCCACTTAACCGTAAAAGCAGTATGGTGTGACACGGCCTCAGATTCTTACAATAGATAAAACGTGAAGAAAACATCACAGATCATTTTTTCCTTCATTACTTACCATTGAATACTTCATTGAACTCTCCAGGGGGTGCATGAGTGATGAATTTTGCAGCTATACGCACCTACAATGAAGCAGAAAAGTAATTAAAGACAAAAGATAATTTACTGCGTTCATACATATTGAAGCAATTTACCAACAAAACCAACTCTAAAGTGACAGATGTAGGGAGAAATCTAGACATGCATTGTCAAGATAGAAATAGTCTCTCATAAGACTATTCAAAGCAAGGCTGGACAGGGCTTGGAACAACCTGGTCTAGTGGAAGGTCCCTGCCCACGGCAAAGGGTGGAACTGGATGATCTTCAAGGTCCCTTTCAACCCAAATCATTCTGGGATTCTATGAAGGCATGTGGAACTGTGAATGATACCATAAATAACTGAAAAGGCCGACTTTCAATGTCCAGAGACTTTGAATCTGGAAAAGAAAGCCCCGTCTCTTCTAAAGTGTAATAAAACTGAAATGTGTTCTGAAATCCAATATACATGTCTTGCACTGTTAGAATTTAGGTGGTCCGGGTATTGATTCTGTTGGAATTAGTAGGAGTTTATGGTTTTCATTATCAAATCTTTTATGGCTTTTACAGGACCAAAGGGAATAGAAAGATCTTGGAAGAAATGAAAGAGGAAGTGCCACAAAATTAAACCTCTCCCTTAGAATAATAAAAACATCACATTTCCTCTGATAAGCCCAGCTAACAAAGTCGACCAATGAGCCTCTCCAGTCTAACAAGACATTTATTGAAAGTGACTGCAGAATTGCTCATTACCATTCTGATTACCTTCTACTTTTCATTTTGAGCAGCAAAACAAGAATTGTGTGTATATATCCAACTGCTTCACCTGAGTTATTGCCAGAGCTGGAAATAACTCACTTCTCTCAACAGTCTTCCCTGTTTTAATCAGAAATTGTTTGTATTGTTTGTTGCATAATTATTTAAAGCAAGCCACGAAAAGAAATAAACACTTTTCCAAACAAAAGGTTTGTTAGCCTATCTAAGAAATTAATCTCTTACCAAAAATATGCCCATAGAGAATAAAGGAGTGAAGCTTGAAGGATGGAACAAACTCATTTTGTTGCTCAACTGATGGTTTTGGGTTTTTTGCTTTGCTTTAAAATTGCCTTATTCCAACAGGATCAAGTAACAACTCAGCTTTAACTGGATTGAGCTTCAGATAAAAATAGATCATCTTCCAAATTAGCAATGATTTCGAAAAACAGATATACATTCTTTGTGCCTGAAGTAATTGAGCAATACAAGGAAAACATTAAAAAGACAGTATCTTGTGTAATTGATACAATGCAGAACATAAAACCATTTTCTCTTAATTTTCTGGTTTTAGGTAGGTAAGTATACAGCAATTCCAAAAATGGAGTCTTAAACTGTTTTAAAACTTTCATTATTTAAAGAGCTGTAGTTAGGACAGATTGCTACCATAATATTGTCAAATTTCACTGTCAGAAATTTGGGCAATGATGAAGAGAGCCTGGCAGTAATTTAGGGAGACCCTGCTGCTCTATATCCTCTGTGGACTTCGCTCAGAGTCCGCCCCAAAAGGCTGAAAGATTTCTGAAATGACACCATGTGCTTTTCTGAGCAAGTGCAATTGTAAGCACAGCACGGAATATCACTGTGCTAAAGCTCTCACACTACCACTAAATATCTACTACTAATGCCAGGATGCCTCTCAGTGGGAGGACAGCCCTGGAATACACCCTGCAAATTAACTCCCTGGATGAACAGATTCTCTTTTATAAGGTGCTTCAACATACAGCAAAAAAAGGTCCCTAAAAACTTATAAAATTTAATATCTTATAAGTTTATGCAATGATGTTGTGGCTGCAGAACATGAAACCCTCGCAAAGGGGTCACTGTTTTAGTAGGCTGACCTTCAGATCAATGGATTCTCGTAACGAAATCCTTATGGGAAAAAGAAACAACAAACAAACAGAAAAAACCCCCAAGTGTTATGTGAGAGATTTTTACAGTCTTCCACAAATTCTCTCACTTGGAAGGATGAACAAAACTAAATCAACACAGAAAGGCCTCTGCACTTCAATCAAATGTTATTACAAACCCAGTTCTGATCAAAGCAAAGGCTGCAAGTGGAAAGTGTTCACTTGGATAATTACCCCTTGCCCTGCCTCTCACAGAGCAATAAAATACAAACCATTTCAGTTAAACTATTGAAATCAGGAGTGCAGGAAACAGGCTGGGGAGTGATTAATTTGAAATGTCAAGCACTTGAACAGTTGTTGGTTTTCAGAGCTGGCTTCTTGCAGGGCGGTGTCAGGATGCTTCTCTGCAGAAACACCAAAATAGGACTTTCTGCAACCTGCCCCATTTCCTGGCCCCCGGCGCCATTTCAGGTGCCATTTCAGCCTGCAACATCAACTTCCTGCTTCTAAAATGGGGAAAGTGTCTGAGGGGAAGGGAAGCTGCTCAGCCGCTAGTTTAAACTGGCAAAATGGCAGCAGAATGAACTAGAGCAAAACAGGGGAGATTTCAGAGGAACTTAAAAGAAAATCACAGGATCACAGACTGGTTGGGTTGGAAGCGACCTTAAAGCTCATCCAGTGCCATCCCCCTGCCATGAGCAGGGACACCTCCCACTGTCCCAGGCTGCACCAAGCCCTGTCCAACCTGGCCTTGGGCACTGCCAGGGATCCAGGGGCAGCCACAGCTGCTCTGGGCACCCTGTGCCAGGGCCTGCCCACCCTCACAGCGAAGAATTTCTTCCCAATATCCCATCTAACTCTGTCCTCTGGCAGTGTGAAGCCATTCCCCCTTGTCCTGTCACTCCAGGCCCTTGTCCGAAGTCCCTCTCCAGCTCTCTTGGAGCCCTTTTAGGCACTGGAAGGGGATCTAAGGTCTCCCTGGAGCCTTCTCTTCTCCAGGCTGGACACCCCCCAGCTCTCCCAGCCTATCTAAGAAATTAATCTCTTACCAAAAATATGCCCATAGAGAATAAAGGAGTGAAGCTTGAAGGACGGAATGAACTCATTTTGTTGCTCAATTGATGGTTTTGGGTTTTTTGCTTTGCTTTAAAGTACTGGTAAATTAAGACTTAAAAGAAATAACATTTATAAAGTTCAAGACTCATCTGAATAGTCACAAAATGGATACTACAGTAAATCTTTGCTGCATGTTTCTCTTTCAGATCCTCCCTTAAGGTTGTCCTTCTCTGCCTGTGTGAGGCGTGGAGGCAGTTGAAATTGAATCAAGCTATATTCTAAAAGCCATATCAATTCTGCTCTGGAATACTTATTTCAAACAACATCACCTAAAATAGTGACTAATGGATTAATTTCATCTTTAAAGCTCTGCTTGTTTCACAAATGATGTCACTGAAATGAAGCTGAAATTGCAGTTTAAGGGAAAAATGAAAGCATCCTCTGGACTTGTAGGATCCTTGAGGATCCACGAGCCTGAACAACTCCTCCATAATGTTAAAAAACAAAGCAAGCACTAAATTTAACACTTCTATGATGTAAGGAAGAGTAACAGTGTATTTTAAAACTACTGTTTGTAGACAACAGTGTTACCTGGCACAGAACCTGCAGTCTGTAACTTTCCCACATTCCTACATAAGAGGAACTACTCATTTCCCCCTTTCCTAAAATAATTATGGCTCTATTTGCTCCTACTTAGTCCTTTCCACCCAGCATAATTTGTAGGCTCTACATCAAAGTTCCTGTCAGCAGCTGGGGCGAGCAGAAAACGCGCCGACACACTCGGAGGGTGTTTAGGAAGTGAAGAAGTTGCAAAGGACCTTATAGACACGCTCGTTACTTAGCTGATTCGGGAAAAGAAGCGCAGAAAATACATTTTCGCAGAATCATTTTGGTTGGGAAAGACCTCCAAGATCATCGAGTGATCAACCTGTGACTGATCCCCACCTTGTCAACAAGACCAGAGCACTGACTGCCACGTCCGGTCGTTCCTCGAACATCACCAGGGACGGGGACTTTACCACCTCCCTGGGCAGCCCCTGCCAACGTCTAACAGGCCTTTCTGTTAAGAAACTCCTCCTGATGTCCAACCTAAACCTCAGCTGCACCGAGGCAATGAAGAAATCGGAAGGCAAAGTGCTTCGGAGGTAAGGAACGGCCGTTCCTTCACCCGGGCGGCGGCGGCCCGGTGCTCTCGGGGACCCGCCCGCCCCGAGGCACCCGCAGGCCGGCACACAGGCACCGGACGAGCCTGCCCGCCACTCCCCACCCACCGCCTTCCCGGGGGCAGCGGCGCAGGCCCACAGCGGGGGAGCGGCCACCCCCTTTCCTTTACCTTCTCCTCATCCGACACCCGCTCCTCCAGGTCCGCCATCTTGGCAGCTGTGTGCCCGGCCCCGCGCAGCGCATGCCGGGAGAGCCGGGCGGCGGGCCGAAAGCGCTGGTGGCGCCATCTTAGCTGCGGGCAGACGCCGCCCGGCCGCCATCATAAAAACGGGTGGGTTCTCGCGGTACCGGCTGATAGAGCCGCCGCCTCCCGGAGCCTTCGGGGCTCCCGCTCATCGTGTGGGATGTGCTCGGGTGGAGTAGCGGTGATGGGCTTTACGAACAGGCTGCCCACTCTGGAGGAGCCCCGCTCTGGTCATCCCGGCCCTGTCCCGGCGTGCCCCGTCGGCTGTGACGGCCGGGAGGTGTAGACGGGAAGCACGGCTGCCGCCATCTTAGCTGCGGGCAGATGCCGTGCTGCCGCCATCATAGGAGCGGGCAGGTTTTTCGCTACCGGGAACACGGCAGCGGAGGACCTGCCGCCTCCCGGAGCCTCCAGGGATCCCGGTTGTGGTGTGCGCGACGATCAGTCCCCGCTTCGCCCTGGAGCAGCGGTGATGGGGTCGGCGAACGGACTGCCCGCTCTGGCGGAGTCCCGCCCCGGTGCTTGTCCCGCCCCTGTCCCGGCGTGCCCCGTCGGCGGTGATGGCGGAGGGTGGCGGTAGCGGTGGCAGCGGCCGGGGGCCGCCGTGCCCCGGGGCGGCGTCGGCGTTCCGGCGCTGGGAGCAGCTGCGGCGGCGGGCGGCGACGCCCTGGGCCCGCGGGCTCCTGGCCGTGGCCGCCGGGCTCGGGCTCTTATACGCGGTGCTGCGGGTGCCGGTGCGACTCCGGGACGGCCTGGCCGCGGGTGAGGGCGGCCGGGGCGGATGGCGCGGCGGGGGGAGGCGGACCCTGCCTGTGGAGCCGGGCGTGCGGGCAGGGCAGGCTCGGCCCGGATCTCCCGAGCATCCTGGCCTGTATTGGGAATAGTGTACCCAGCGGGACCGGGGGGGGGGATTGTCCCGCTCTGCTGGGTACTGGCTCCGCAGGTGCTGTGTCCAAATCTGGGGCCTTCCATTCAGGAGGAATGTTGCGGGACTGGAGTGTGTCCAGAGAAGGGAACGCATCTGGGGGAGGTCTGGGACACCAGGAGCGGCTGAGGGAGCTGGGAAAGGGGCTCAGGCTGGAGCAAAGGAGGCTCAGGGGGGACCTTGTGGCTCTGCACAAGTCCCTGACAGGAGGGGGCAGCCGGGGGGGTCGGGCTCTGCTCCCAGGGAACAGGGCCAGGAGGAGAGGGAACGGCCTCAGACTGGGCCAGGGGAAGTTCAGGTCGAACATCAGCAGGAATTTCTTCTTGGAAAGGGTGGTCAGGCATTGGAAGGGGATGGTGGAGTCCCCGTCCCTGGTAGTATCCAGGGCACTCGGTGACCTGGCACTCAGTGCTCTGGTCACAGTGTTGACGAGGTGGGGATTGGTCACAGGTTGGACTCGAAAAGGTCTTTTCCAAACTAATTGATATTTTGATTCTGTGAATATGTCCCAGCAGTGCCTGTGGGCTGGTCCTGCATCCCAGCTTTGCTCAGTGGCATACTGGGCTCATCACCTGCCCCCAGGGCTGGGGACATGGCCGAGGACTGTGCAGTCCTGGGGCAGCTGGAAGCAGCCACGGCACTGCCCCGGTGCCACCTGCGTGCTGCTGTGTGCTCCCACCTGGAGGTCTGTCAGGCTGGAGCCCTGCCCTGGCCACCCCTGTCCCTGTCCAACCTGTGCTGCTGGCAGGTGACAAGGCTGATGTGCAGTTTGAGTCCAAACCACGGTCAGAGCACCACTAGATAATTACATTTCCTGCATTATGCTCTTGATAGCAGGAGGGAGAGGTCTTTGGAAAATATATGTTAGTACTGAATATAAATTTGCATCAAAACAGCATGGTTTTGTCTTAAAGTGAAATAGTATGTTAAATTGGCTTGTTGTGGTCCAGCAGCCACTGTATGGGTGAAACCGTAAGATGCTTTATCTAGAAATGTACACTGATTTTTTAAAAATCTGGTATAAAAATTAACTGTCACAGGTGGTTACAAACAAAATAATATGTGGTGAGGATTCCCCCTAGCAATGTAGCATTATAAAGCTCCTGGGCCTATAGTGTACTGTAGATTTCCATGATATTCAGCATTCTTTAATAGACAAGCTATTTTTGTTTTTCAGTTCTGCTTGTTAAGTCTTTGGTTTTGTTTCTCTTAACAGCGACCATGTTCTTAAGCACTTTGACTCCAAAATTCTACTTTGCCCTTACAGTGACTTCATCTTTTATATCTGGACTGATATTTGTAAGTAGTCCTTTTTTTTTTTTTTTTCTTTTTTTTAAACAACTTTAGCACCTCTCAGATGACTTTATGAGGGGTAAATGGAATGAGTATCAGACTCTAGAGGGTGCCTTTGTGCTGGAAAGGAACTTCTCTGACGTATTGTAACAACTCTTTTGCTGTGTGTTGTATGTTGGGACTGTATGAGTCTGAGAAAATAACTTGTATGGAATCCCAGAATTGTTTACCTCCCCTGACACAGCTCCAGCTGCTCCCTTGGTCACCAGAGAGAAGAGACCAGTGCCTGATCCAGGCACAGCATCCAAGTTGGTCTAGGGCTGACAGTTTGGTGTAGTCCTTGAGGGCTTGTGATATGCAAGTATTTTTAATAGCTTCAAAAAGAGGTAGTAGTATTTTTGGCCCAAAATTTCTGGTAAGTGACTGTCATTTCTCTTAACTTAGCCTTGTCTCTTTGTTAGCCTCTTTCTTTCTGGTTAGCAGAACATCTCAGTTTAATGGGCCGTTTTGTCCTTTATTCTTTTAGATTATTTTTGTGAAATGAAAAAACTACACCTGTGTTGAATACTACAAATTTGGTACTACAGGTAGGGCTACAGCTTGAAATATCCTCACCAGAAAAAGAGGATATAATGTTTTTTGCCTCTGTTCCCAGTTTCCCTATACAGGCACTACTGAAAGAGTTTATGAGTTACCCTAATGACCTGGGGAGGGAGGAACATAACATTTGACTAAAATTTTGCTGTTTTTTTTCCAATCTCTTTCATGTTCTGTGAGTGATCCTGCATGACAAGACAGGCCAAACCAGATCATTAGTGTCACTCTGGAGATAAGTTCCATCCCTGATCATCTGCAAGGGGATGTACTCGCTGTGAACACTCTTCAGCTCTCGTGTTTGCTGGAAGGGTATCACCTAAGGAAGTTTCTGGTGCTTTTTTCTCCTGTGACAGGTGTTTGAGTGGTGGCACTTCCGGAAATACGGCACATCTTTCATTGAGCAGGTTTCTGTGAGCCATTTGAGGCCACTCATCGGGGGTGCAGAGAACAGCCCCCCAGCCCCGGCAGCTTTCTTGGCGGGGGAGAATGAGACCAGCAGGCAGAATATGCCAGGTGATTCCTGATGTGTCCCAGCAGCTTTCCTTAAGCTTCGAGGTGGCTTTTAATGGCTTTGCCTCTGCATTAGTGCTTGTAAAGAATGGACAAAACCTACATCTTACAAAGTGCTTTATTAGTAGTGGTAAAAATAAACTAAATAATAATGTATTTTTGCTCTAAGCCATTCCTTGTTAAAAATATGATTTAGAAAATGTTATACATTTAGCTAAAACTTTTCAGTAACATTAGTTATTTACTACTGTAAATATGTGCAAGGTAAACATTGCATGAGTGTACATGGCGGTGTTCAATCTTCCCACCATGTGCTTTTGTACCCCAGCAATGTTGGGGAGCAGAAATATTTGTGGAATAGCAGAAGTTTATGAAAATGATTGTATAATAATAAAATAAAAGCAGCTTTTGAAAGCACAAGTGTTTTTGTGTTACTGCATTTTAACGTCAAGGTAATATTTCCTGTGCTTTTAATTTAAAAAGTACTTTTTTTTTTTTTTTTTTTTTTTATTCCCCAGAGTGCAAAGTATGGCGAAATCCTCTCAATCTATTCAGAGGGGCAGAGTATAGCAGGTATTAATTATCTTGCTTTCCACTGCATATTGTTAAAATTAATCGGGGGCATGCACATGACTTCCTCACAGAGCTTGCACTGGTAATGTCAGGAGACAGCTGGAGACCTGCAAGATTATAGGGGTGATTGATGCCAATCCTGTGTTTAAAAGGCACCAAGCCAGGCTTTGGCAGTTTCAATGTTAAGAACAAAAATATTACTGTAATATCAGGGTTTTTTTGAGAGTAAAGTAGAAAAAAACTTAATTTGGAGGTTGAGACAGTGATTCTCAATCTGAATTCTCTTCTTTTAAAATATATGGTAAGTCTCCTAGTGTTACTTCATGGAAAAAGCTGCTTTCTAGTAAGCCAGTTCCCAAGTTGTTTAGAACTTTACAGATTATTGAACAGTAGTACTTGGAACTTTGTGTCAGTAGCTTTAGTCTTTATTATTACAGATTTTCTGCACTAGGCACATCAGATATCCCCTTGGTATCAGCATTGCTGATTGCTAGGAATGCCTCTTACTGAAATTTCTGCTGTTTTAGGTACATGTGGGTGACTGGGAAGGAGCCTCTTACTTACTATGACATGAATTTGTCTGCTCAAGATCATCAAACCTTCTTCACATGTGACACGGATGTCCTTCGGCCTTCGGATACAGGTACTGACGTCTGTGTAAGGTGTGTAAGTGTTGGGCAGTGTCAAGTGCGTGTTTTTAGTGAACTTCAAAGTAGTGCACGTTATCATGTCAAATATTTTGTGAAACTGTGGCCTTTCTCAACTGCTGAAGAGGTTTAATAGATGTATAGAATCACAGAGGGGTTTGGGTTGGGAGGGACCTCAAAGCCCATCTCGTTCCACTCCCTGCCATGGACAGGGACACCTTCCGCTAGACCAGGTTGCTCCAAGCCCCATCCAATCTGACCTTGAAATTGAGTGGAAAGATGTTTTACCTTGTGCATTCTCTACAACTTTAGTGCTGTCAGGGTCCTGACATTTTTTAAGATCTCACACATTTCAAATAATTAACACAATATTGCAAACCTGGATTATATTCTCAACAGCCAAAATGTGGTCTCATTTAAACCTTAGTAATGAATAGTGCGGTCTCCAGATTTTTTTTCCTTGTGTTCCACATGTTTCGTGCAGAAAATGTTCTTTACCTGGTTATTGTCGGTGTGGGTGTGAATTATTGTCAGTTTGTCACATTCCAGAGGTGTTCCTTGTCAGCTGGCTGTGACATGTTTGATATGAAAGATGTGTTTTTATTTCACAAAAGGGAGTGTATTGTCTCGCTTGCTGAGCCAAGACTAATATTTTGTTTCCGAAAGAAAACTCAAATATTTTTCCACGTTATTCTTGCTGGACAGCAGGAGGTTTTGTTCCAAAAGAAACATGTATAGATTCTTCAGTTTTCTTATCGTCCTTGAGATAGGCCAGATATAGAACTCCATGAGTCTAAGGTTTTGGAGTTCTTTCAGAACTGGTTTTTAGTGTGAAAGTTAATAATTCTGCATTGAAAATGGTAGCTCTGAGTCTGTTGTTTTCCTAGAAGTTGGTTTTCAGTTTGTGTTTTCCATGTTTCCCGAATGGACGCATGGTGAGGAGGGGTTTAGAGTCATTGCACTGAAATAATTTTGAATTCAAGTTGTAGTTCAAAGGACACTTCTGAGTAGATTTCACCCTTTTTACTTGTTCCCTAGAACACTTGCTAATAAGCTGATAAATTGTGTATCTTGAATTGGCTTTGCTGTGTGATGCTACTCAAATGTGCTTTGTAAATTTTTTTTAAAATTGTTAACCCTTTATGATCTGACAGTTGTCTAAAAATAATCGTGGAACAGCATCCCAGAATGGTTTGGTTTGGAAGGGACCTTAAAGCCCATGCAGCTCCACCCCCTACCATGGGCAGGGACACTTTCTACTATCCCAGGTTGCTCCAAGCCCCGTCCAGCCTGGCCTTGGACACTTCAGGGATGGAGCAGCCACAGCTGCTCTGGCCAACTTAATATTTTAAGTACAAAACTCTACCTGTGCAAGATGCCACTTACTCCATCACTGTTTTCTTTGAAGTTCTGTTTGAAAGCTTTAAGTTCTCTGCAGGTCTATGCAAGAACCTGTGTTTAACAATTGCTCCTGCCAAGCTTTCAACAAGTTCTGGAAAATGTTTCCGAAAATCTGTAGCAATTCAGAAATTGTACATCTGCCTGGTTATGTAAGCTGTTTCTGTGCTCTGTGTAGGAGTTGTGAAATGGTCAGTGAGGAATCTTCCTGGTGGTGTTGCTTTCTTAAACTAAATTTGGGGCATAATGAACTGTTGAAAATTCGATGCTTGTGGTAGGAGCAGGCTGAATTTGAAACACTTGTTTGTTCTTTCTTGTAACAATCATACAGCAAACAAGAATTTTCAGACCGGAAGGGAATGTTAGTTAGAGCTGGCTCCACGCAGCCGGTGTTGCCTCCACTGGCTCCCAGGTCTTTCCCAGGTGTCCATGTCCCTCACCAGCTTTTCCGTGTTTTTTCCTACAGTTATGCAGAAAGCGTGGCGAGAGAGGAGCCCGCAAGCCCGGATTAAAGCAGCATATCAAGCTCTAGAGTTGAACAATGAGTAAGTTTATAAATCCAGTTGCTGTATTTCTAGTGTGAAAGATTAAGTGGAAGGATAGTGAGCGCACTATCAGTTTCTTCATCTAGTAATTCACTTTTAGCAAAGTTCTAAAGGGCTTAAGGGGAACTTTTGGGACTGGGAATCGCACATGGGGCTGTAAATTGCACTGAAGTACTGAACTGTTCTACTAAGAACATGTTTTGTGCTGCTTTTTTTCTTAAATCGTTGTATTAGTGGCAATAACAAATGAGAAATCTTATTCAGGTGTGGAATCGTCTAAATTGAATATGAGATCATGTATTTCAGAGATGGCATTGTGGTAGAACTGTGTTCAGAATTCACAGATGCCACTCCTGTAAAGGATTTAAAAATCCTGTAGCATAAACCAAAGAATTTCCCCCACTACTGTGATCTGCTTTGTTATGTTGTCTTGTTATTTTTGCATAAAATGTTTTTAAATCTCCTGATTTTGCAAAAGCAAACCAAACAAAGAAAAACCTTTCCAGACAGCTACAGACCATTTTTACAGTTTCAAGGAAAAGAATTAAACTTACTTTTGCATTTTTTTCCTTTGTTTTTTTCTCCAAATGCAGGGGGGAGGTGTGGTTTTTTTCTGTAGAATGGAAAAGGTTGCTTTTTTCCTGTCACTCCCCCTTTGAATTCACATCAGTATTTTGAAACTTAAATGTTGTCAATGCTTACATCTTAAACATAAGTGAATCTTGCCCATTTCTAATGCTTCTAACACTTAATAAAAATACTAAACGTCCTCCCTCAAAATAACTAGTAGGTTTTTCTCTTACTTCAGTTGTGCTACTGCGTATGTCCTTCTGGCTGAGGAGGAAGCAACAACTATTGTGGATGCTGAGAAATATTTCAAGCAGGCTCTGAAAGCAGGAGAAATGATTTACAGAAAATCTCAGAACTGCCATTCCCAGAGCCCCCAGCATGAAGCACAGCTGAGTAAGGACTCTGAATCACATTAACTCTTGGGTTTGTGTGAGCAGAAATGTAAAACTAAAGCTATAATTAGGAGAGGTAAGGATTGAAACTGATAGACTAATATTTTTTTGTCTTTGTAATCAGGAAGAGACACCAATGTATTGGTGTATGTGAAAAGGAGACTAGCTATGTGTGCCAGGAAACTTGGAAGAATACGAGAAGCAGTAAAAATGATGAGAGATGTAAGTAAGAGTAAAGAAAACCTGAGTTAACCACTGTTTTCAGTCACATTGTCCAAACTGAGGGTTTTAAGTTCATTCCTAGGCATCATAATTAATCTAATCGAATTATTTTCCCATGAGATTTGCACATCATGATTGGATGGGGCTTTGAGTAACCTGGTCTAGTAGCAGCTGTTCCTGCCCTTCTGCTGTAGCAGGGGGTTGGAATGAGATGAGCTTTGATTGCTTGCAACCCAAACCGTTCTGTGATTTTATGAAATGATGCAATTCTTTTCATGCTGCTTCCATGCCTGTTTCTAACACTCTGAGACAACAGAACATTGAAAAATCCTAGATTATTGTACTGATTTCTATTAAGCATTTCAGTGATTCAACTGCAATACTGTATGTAATTTATTTCTCTTTACTGATTTGCAGCTGATGAAAGAGTTTCCACTTCTGAGTATGCTGAATATCCATGAAAACCTCCTGGAGGCTCTTCTGGAGTTACAGGCTTATGCAGACGTCCAGGCAGTTTTAGCCAAGTATGATGGTAAGTTTCCTGTTGGAAAATGTGGGTATTTTTGAATAAGAGTGCAAGTGAAGTGGGCAAGGAATGTCTGTCCACAGGCAGGAGTCTACCCATGACCTCAGCAAGGTGAGCAGATTCCCTTCATCTGTAGCAAACAGATACTTCCTGAGTGCAGGTCAAGTTCTCCTTTTGACTGCTGAGGTCAAATTTAGGCAAACTAAATTGCATACAAATTACTTTCTATGTTTTTAAGTTACTTCTAATCTGTAAAGAAATCCTTGCTTCAATTCAAGGATTATTTTAATTAATCTCTTCTGCATCCCTGGTTATGCCTAAATTCATCAGCCTTTTTCAGCCAGCACATGGCCCTGTAAGTAATTATGTAAATAAGATGGAAAAGGTACTTTTCCTTTCTGTCATCTTCCAGGCTTGCTCTCGTGCTTCTGTAATGCTGAGGTTGCTCGTCAGAGATGAGCAGTGTGCAAACATGCTGTTTGCCAGAGATCAGTGGTGTGCATCAAATGGTGTCGTTTGCTTTCACTTTCCGTCTCAATTAGTAGGTTTCAGATATTGTGTAAGTCTAAGGAAAGGTTAATAAAATATATGCTTATTTTTTATTGCCTTCAGTTTTGCCACCTAGACAGTGCCCATTTCATGAGTATACAATAGGCTGCTGTCAAAGCAGGGCCTTCAATCACCTTTGGAATGGAGGGACATAGCAGCAGTATTTTATGACAGTTACTCTCAGAAGTTGTTGAGTTCTCTCTTATGTCAATTCTTTATTGCCTCAGGGAATCAAAGGGTATGCTGTTTTTGCCCAAATCCTGTGCCACTTGTATATGGCCAACCTAGCACCCTGCTCCCATTCCTTGATCCTCTTCTGGGTGGATTCCTCTTAATTTATGAAAACCATTTGCACTTTGCCCAGTCCTTGCTTCTGTTAACACCAGGAATTGTGACACTTTCTTAGGGTTGCTGATTTTTTTCTGAGTGTCTGGAAAAATGAGTACAAGCTTCAAACTCCGTGCAGCACCCCTGTGTTTTGCTTGACATGACAGCCAGACTTGTAGTAAGTGATGGACAAGCCCAGGATGGGATTTACCAAAAAAAGCAAGAACCATCTGACTATACACAACATGGTACTTGGGAATTAGACCCCAGACTTTGTCTGCTTTTAAAGTAAACTTGCACTGTGGAGTGCTAACCTTCTAATCTGTAATTGTCAGCTCAAACTTGGCTTCAGATATTCTACAAAGATACAACTAACAGAGTTCTTCCTCGTGGAACTGCAGAAGAACAGAAATTGCATTTTTGTTAAAATTCATCTACGTGTCTGTAACGTAACTTTTTGTGATCACCTTCTGGTCAGTCTCTCAGCGTTGTATAAAACTGTGTTAAGGTACAGTTGCAAAATTAAGTAAAAATTAGAAGCTTACTTTAAATCTTTGTGGGTTAATATAGGAAATACATTCTGGTTTTAATTGTATTTATTGTAATTGTAAATTGTATTTATGTGTGCATTTCTTTGGATTCAGTTTCAGTGTGTTGGTACATATAGAAACAAAAAATGACTCTATCACCTAAATACAACTTTGAGTTTTCAATCTGAGACTGACTGGTGACTGTGCAAAGAAATTGAAAATTTCTAATCACAGCTGAAATGTTCCAGATGTTACATTCACTGTTTCCCATACCCAAGAAAAAACCTTTAACTCAAAGGATGTGGGTTTAAAATGTTTGTATTGCCTTAGAATCTTACAGCTTAATTATTTTATTTTTTCACAGATATCAGTCTTCCCAAATCAGCAGCAATATGTTACACAGCAGCTCTGCTAAAAGCCAGAGCTGTTTCAGAAAGGTAAGCAAAGACATGTGTGAAAACAATGGTTTGTAGCTAATCTTAGGTTCTGATGTAAAATATGAAGGAAAAAGGTGTAAATATTTTATGTTTTAAGATTACTTCTGAACTGTAGAGAAATCTTTGCTTCAATTCAAGGATTATTTTAATTTTTTAATATTTTTATATCCCTGGTTATGCCTAAATAAGTAGCTGTTAAAATTCTAAGAGCAAGCTGAGTGTATTTATATATACACATATATTTGTGTGTGTAATTAAGCACAATTTGAATTTCCTTTTTAGCATCCATAAAGTTAGTACAGGTGAGGATGTTTTTCAAGAGCCCATGAATTGGCCAAGTGCTTTTGTGTAAATTCTGTTTTTAGTGTTTTGCTTGGGATTTGTTTTTTGGGGTGGGTGCAGGGAATTTGTGGTAGTTGATGCTGGCATTTCACTGTGCTCTGAGGCTCCACCTCCCAGCAGGTGATGCTGTAACAGGGAGCTGAAAGTCAGGGCACTCACCTGACATGATTGACATGAATTTTCATATGTCATATGGGCATTGGTAACAGTCAAGATACCTAACTTAAAACGAACATTTTTCTCCTAGAAGGGTTTGTTTGTCTTTCTTGATAAATCAGCCACTTTTTAATGAAATCCAAGTTCACAATGCAAATGAACACCTGGTTAGCGTTTATTATGTATTACTTTTGTTCAGTGTGGGTTTTTCCCTTCAGGTTCTCCCCAGAAACCGCCTCCAAGAGAGGGCTTAGTACAGCAGAAATTAATGCTGTGGAAGCAATTCACAGAGCTGTGGAATTTAACCCTCATGTTCCAAAGGTAAGAGTATTTTATTTCTTATTGGACTGCTTTTACTGTATTCTGAAAAATACCATGTTATAATATAATTTTGTTACTGGAGCCTTTCTAGCCCCATGTTTTCTTCAATTTGGTTATAACTCCAGCCATGGAGTTGTTAAAAACGTTAGTATTTGTATCATAAATGTTTTGTCACCAGATTTTTTTTTTTTTTTTTAATAATAGCTGATGTTCAAACAGGGTTTTATGCACAAAAATTTAAACTTGGAATTTCCTGACTCGTTGGGAAAATCCAGTAAGGTATTACTGAAGGCCCTTTACTCTCAATAAGGGTAGACATTAATAAATATAAGTGCAGATAGTTAAAGTCATAGAATAATCACAGAATGGTTTGTGTTGGAAGGGACCTTAAAGATTCCTCATTCCAACACCCTGCTTCCAAGTCCCTGAAGCCAAATTAAGTTCTTCAAACAATAATCACTCTAGTATTCCAAACCCCTTTATCCTGCTGTGCTTCCAACCATGGCTCCGTGGTTATTGAAGAATCTACAGTCACTTATTTTCTTCATCCACATGTAAACAAGATTAAGAGTCTGTGTCACCACAGGCTAATGTCTGGCATCAAAACACAGATTCCACGGAGCACTGGGTGAATAAAATCTTGCATTGCTTTTTGCCGTACTAGGGATGCTTGCAGTATGAAACCTTGAATGCAGGAGGTTGGCTCAGTGCAGGGTCTAATCCTCTGCAAATGATGGTGGAGTCCCAGTGGCTGCTGCTGGGGAGGCTGGAATGATCTGGCCGCTCCGTTATGTCTGCCTGTCCAATCCAATAGAATGTGCACTGAGAAAGCTAATTGCTGGGAGAAATTGCTGCTTGTTTGCATGACTGATCAAGAGCGTAGCAAGTCCATTTCAGACAGTCTCAGACAGATTTTTCTTTAGCCTCTGCCTTTAGGGGCAGAAGATTATAATGCATTATTATTATCTAAAAGTTCTTTTGTTTTGGGTATCCTCCAGTTGTTTCTGAAGCCTCATATACCTTTTTAAAGAAGTTAAGAGATCGTTTCAAACAGGCTGTTAAAATATGGTCTCTAGTTCTGCAGACAAATGCAAAAACTGATTCCAGGTTTCAGTAATTTGATTTTCTCTTCTAATTGTACATCTCTCCATTCTTCATGTTTTTTTTATTACAATATTGCCTCGAGGCACCAGTTGATTAGATGACAGAGCAGAATTTTATTGGTGCAGGCTGTTTAGAACTCTGAAATGTTTATGGTCAAAGCAAGCAAGTGAACAAGGGCGGAGAAGTGAAGCAACTCGCCCAGTGGATCACAGAGGGGGAGGAAAATCTGATCTGTCCTACAGCCTAAAAATAAATGAGTATGTAACGTAGAAATCCCTTTGTTCACACATCTGATTAGAGTGATTGTACATAACATCGTTTTGCATAAGGAAAATAAAACAAGGTTTGTTTCTCTTTGTTCTGCTTTTACAAGGCTGGGGTTTGTTTGGAAAGTTAGAACCAGCTGGAAAACTGGTCCTCTTAAGCCATTTCAAATTAGAAATCCATAACTGCATTTTGGTACTGTATGAAGCAATCTTTTGCAGTCATCTTCTGAATATTTTAGAGATTTTTTTATTGTGTATAAAGACTTCACAACCTTCAGTTCAGTACTGAGATACCTTCAGTACTGATACCTTGCCTGTTTCATGCTTATGGACGTGAAAACCTGCCAGACTGGAATTTTTCTGTTTATGTGATAACATGGGCTCAGAGAGAGCTAAAGCCTGGAGTTGAGCATTGGTGTGTTGTGGCAATACTTGTAGTGGGGCTTCACCACCACTCCTGCGTTTATATTCCCAGTTAGCATAATGGAAGAGTGGGCACTGTTGAGAGCATGAGGAGTCGGGTCAGGGGTCAGATATTTGAGACCATTTTCCCACAGCAGCCCTGTGTGAGTGATCCTTTACTGTGTTTAAAAAAAAAAAAATTCCAAAAAAAATTGAAGAGGATTAGAGGGGATTAACAAGAATATTACCCTCTGGAGTGCAGGCCCAAGGCACGGAGAGAAGAACCTAGCCAGGCAGCAAATGTGCTTTATTTGGCTGGGGCACAACCCCTCCTACATTCCTTGAAGAGTCTGAATGGGAAAAGTTAAGTCCTCAAACTGGATTAGTAAATAATCTCATAGTTTGTGGCATCTGCCGAAATAAATCGGTGAGTTAGCTGCATTCTTACACTTTGGGGGACACTCCAAGGAATTGCCAGCTACATTGATCAAAGATGTGCATTAACTTTGGCTGTTACTGAATGAGACACTTATGGTAGGAGAGAACAGCTCACAGGTAAATACTAGAGCTGAAATGGTCATCTCATTCTTGTAAAAAGTAGTCCTCTGTTTTTAAAAGCTAAGTTCAAATGAATACCTGACTCTTTTAATGTACCTTGAGAAAACGTGATACATTTTAAAAATTGCATGTTCTGTGTTGCAAAAGAAATGGGAAATGATGAATCCTTGTGTTCTTTGACCCTTCTGAGTATCAGATTTCCTGCTGATGGAGGGAGAGGGCTGAAATTGAAAAAATCTGAAATCAAAGATACTTTGTGGTAGCCCAGAAAGACCACATTAAAAGAAGATTTTCCTGCGTTTGGTTTATTATTCTTCCTTTGGTTAGCACACTGACACTTTCAGGTTTGCTGCTTATACTTTAGAGCTAACAAGTCCTCAACCGCCTACATTGAAACTTTCAGTGATGAAGTAATGAGCAAAAATACCGTTGGTTTGGGGTTTTTTGTCAGCCTAAATTTGTCCCTCATTGGTGTTGCATGTGCAGCATTATACTTAATGTCTGTTCCACAAGAATGTATTTTTATTTTGTCTTACTGAAGCTGTATGTTTTTTCTTGTTTTTTTTTTTCTTGTGTATGTGAAAGCCTAATTTAAGAGTCATATACACAGGAGTGTGTTTTGCTGCTTTTCATTTCTCATGTGAGTGCAGCCTGGCTGCTTTGTGGTAGAAACTTGCCCCTTCTACACTCAGTTACGCCCAAAATGATCATTTGTGTTTCACAATAAAAGGTTTTGGAATATTCCATGTGACCAGGTGGGCTTTCCATTTTTCCTTTCAGTATTTACTAGAAATGAAAAGCCTAGTGCTGCCTCCAGAGCACATTCTGAAGCGAGGGGACAGTGAGGCAGTAGCCTATGCTTTTTTTCACCTCCAGCACTGGAAGAGGATAGAAGGAGCCCTAAATCTGCTACACTGCACTTGGGAAGGCAGTAAGTATCTTCTATTCTTTTTTTCTGTACAGTAGACTAGTCTCTCTGCCTTTACCCTCCTCAAACATGATTGGTTCTCTTTGTGAGAAGCTGGTCGCCTGAATAGATACAGATCTAATGTCACTCACCCTTTTTGCAGCATTTAGGATGATCCCGTACCCATTAGAGAAAGGCCATCTTTTCTATCCCTATCCGAGCTGTACCGAAACAGCAGACAGGGAGCTGTTGCCAAGTAAGTGGTTTCTAAGCAGTAATGATAATAAAACACAGGCCAAGGACATATTCAGTTTGTGGTATTCTGTATTTACCTTACTGTGATTTTTTTAGTTTGAGCTTCCTGTGAAGGGGTTTCAGCTATTTGTTGATGTCCCTCCCAGAAGATCCTGAAGCACTTGACGTGTGTGTGTGTGGTAAATGTCAGCTTGATGCTGTAATAGCCGAAGTCCTTCAGAGATGAAATCTGTGTGTGGTACATTCAGACTGAGTCTGGCCAACTTTGAGAACAACAAAATGGACCATTTGTTAAAAATTGCTTTTAAAAGAATTTGTGGATTTGACTGCTTTTGTAGCAAGGAATCAATCCATGGTTCTAGGCCTGCACTGGGTATGCAGTAAAACCTGACTGTGATCTTACAGAGAATCTTTGGTTAATCTGTAGCTTCGTAGAACAGGTATTGTTTTCTGTCATTAATTCAATGGTCTGTATTTATCTGCTGGCCGCCTCCTCGAACTTCTTATCCATGTATTTCTACAGATTTATAATAACATTTGATACTGAAAAGTAAGTCTTATCCAGCTGCTCTTTGCTTCAAGGTTACTTTATGCAATTATGAGCCTACATGTTTTTTCCTTTGGGCAAGACAAATAAACTGTATCATTACTGCCTGTACCCAGGATATTTAGGAAAATAGCATTAATTTAGATTAGAGTTGAGCTGTTAATTATATATCTTAATTGAATTCCTTTGGGGTTGAACTTCTAGATCTTGAAGAAACACAATTCCCCTGGGACTGGAAAGGGCTACTGCAAAAGCACCAGCAGCCCCACAGAGACCACAGCTGCGAAAAGGAAAACTGCACAGACGTGTTTCTGTTTAAAAGCCTGAAGTTATATTTAAAATGTGTAATTTAAATTTGCCCCCAGACTGCTTTAAATTACTCATTTCTCACTTATGCAGGATATTGCACAAGGAATTCCTTGGTTACCAGCTAACCCTAAATTGTAGACTTCCCAGCATAATTAAACACCAACACATGCAGATATTTCAACAGGATCACTCACGCATTCCTGTTATGTTTTAAATATAAAACTACCTATAAATAAAATCATCTTAACACTTTTATTGCAGTACTTCCTCGAGAAATCTTGGCACTTAATTTTAAAAAAAATTTATCTATTTAAAATAATGTTGACCAAATCAATGATTCAGAAAACCTGGACTGGTCTGATGAGTAACGCTTCTCAAATGTCTGTGAACGTATAGAATTAGCTTTACTTGTCTTTACCTATTTTGAATTTGGTTTTAATTTCTCAGTGTAGGAAAAGCTACTGCAAAAGGAATTAATTCCTATTTTTTAAACACTTTCCTAAATTATATTGCTCCATGTTTTGGAAATTAGGTGAGTTTCTGTATAGTATAAATCTCTGGGTACCATTAACATCTCTGATGGATGTTAGACATGGATTTCCAAATATTCTACTTAACTGTGCTCCAAAATCATATCATTAAAACCAAAACAAACCCTGAGCACTTTGCCATTAATGAGTTGCAAGAGCACAAGACACTTTCGGTGGGTTTACTCTTCTAATGGTGCTTTAATGTGCCAGCATTCATAAACAGTAACTGGGCGGGTAAAGTGTCTTTTTCCTCCTCAGACTTCAGTTTAAAAAGAATACAATTGTATTTTCTCATTTTACAGAAAAAAGCTTATTTATAATTTTAGGTTTTTGTTAGGTTTTAAAAACAGCTTGTCAAGAAGGGCAGTTCTTTGGTAATTACTTATGTCTATAGAAACTATTTTTTTCTTCATGTAAAAAATCTTTTCAAATCATTGGATAGAAATCAGAGCTGCAGGTATCCAGAGCCAGTAAGTAATTGCACATTCACCAAGCAGGTCCTCGGCAAGTGACCAGTAGTAGTGTCGTGAGTGCTGAAAGCTCTACATGCCACCCTTGGCCTGGCTAATCACCCGCTTTGGATTTTGTTACCAGAGATTGGAAATTGCAAGGAGCTGCTATGTACAGAATTTATAACCCAGTCCTGGTGCTGTTTTCTTTGAGGTCTGCTCTGTCAGCTGCTCTGAACAGATTTACTGTAGTCTACAACCAGAAGTCTTCAAGAAGTACTAAGAAATAGATGTATATATAACATGCTGGTTGTTTTGTACTTGCTCAGCTTCTTACAGAGTGTGGAGATGTCCTGTTCTTTTCAGGTAACAGGGTTAGAGCTCCAGAGAGTTGAAAGCACCTGAATTGTTTTAGTTGGTGTGGGTAATTTTGACAGCTTGTGAACTTGTTCCGGTTTGGTCAAATTTAGAAATATATCCTCTGAGAGAAGGCACAACAACCCCTCCCCCCACCAGGTTCGGGAAAAATAAATTTTCCTCAAAGGAAAGTGAAAGAGATAAAAACTATTTAACAAACACACGGGAAAAGGATAATAATGCTAAATAATAAAATTTTGCTGTGGAGAAAAAACCTGGGAAAAAGTGTTCGAGTCCTCCCTTTGGTCTCCTCGGAGCTGGGGCTTGGCCCAGGGCCAGGCCCTCTGTGCCCGGTGGAAAGTCCTCCCGATGTGCTCTGATATTGAAGCAGTCCAGCAGAAAAGGGAGAAAATCCGGAATTCCAGGGAAGGAAAAAAAAGTTCAACTCTCAGTCTCTCTCCAGAGAAAAAGAAACTGAAAAACTGGCCAAAAGCTGACTGGAAAAAAAACCTGCAAGCCGGGTGCTTCCTCGCTCCCCTGCCGCAGCTGGAAAAAGAAATAGTCTCTATCTCTGTGTGACCTTGAACAAACTGCAAACTGCTTTGAAAAAGTTTTGCTCCGTTTTTCCTTCCTCCTCTCAGGCTCAGTTTAAAGGCATAGAAAAGCACAAGAATTAATTTCTGGGCATAGGGCAGCGATACGGGGATACACATCATAAAGTCACCCCAGACAGAACTTTACAGGTGTTCCCTCTGTCCTGTTAGAAGAGTAGGTACCAGAAACTGAGCCTAATGAAATGCTTCAAAAATAAAGCCCATGCAAATGAAAAATATGACTGGGAAGAGAATATTAATAATGAAAACAAATATATAATGACTATTAATAATGAAAACAAGCATGTAATGTAGGGGAAAAATTTTTAAGTTAAAGTACTGGAACCTAAGATGTGCTGCATGAGTCTTTCCTTCTGAAAGTCCAGAAATGAGCTACAAGGCTATAAGTAATTCAGAAAGCAGTCCTTGGTTATCAAATGTCAACATTCTTCATTTTTTCCTTTCAGCATTTCATGAAGTCTCCGTTTACCCCCAGAAGGAGCTTCCCTTTTTCATCCATTTCACAGCAGGCCTGTGTTCCTTTTCAGCCATGCTGGCCCTCCTTACCCACCAGTTCCCTGAGCTGATGGTCACTTTTGTGAAAGCTGTAAGTACTGCCTCTGTCATGGGGCTTGCTTAGGTTTCTCCTGAGTTTTTGGGAATTTTGATGTCCAGGGTGAAATAGCCTCTAGTCAGTCTCATGCTTGTGGGGCATAAATTATTTTATCTGGTTTGCAAGAATCTCCGTAGTGACAAACACAGGTTGAAATTTGGGCAAAATGTCTATTTTGACAAGAGATGAACTACTGCTGTTACATACCATGGCTTTAGTTTGCACTGTTACAGTGAGAGAGCAGCATTTCAGCACCAGGGAAATTTTTCCACAGAGCACTGTGTTGAGTATGGATTTTATCTGTGTGGAAGTGAACAACTGCAGTGGGAGAGCCTCAAAAATAAAAGCTGAGAAACGAAGTGCATAGGCAGCTTCCTGCCCCAGCTTCTCAAACTACTCCAAGCAGTAGGTTTGGCCTTTATTGAACTGTGGATCTCATGCAGTAGAGCAGAGTAGTGAATAAAGAGCTCCGAACTCTTTAAGTGAATCATTTATTCTGGCTTTGCTAATCAAAATAGAGGGAAAAAGACATTTGCTTCCTGGCTGGTTTAATGCAACAGGTAGTGGAGACCCAGGAGGAAAGCCCTTCTTTTTTAAGGATGCTTTGTTCCTAAAAGCGTTGGCTTTGCTAGTGAGCCCAGTCTAATGTCCAAGTCCTGCAGGTCTGAGAGTGGGGCCTCATTTCCACACAGTTGTGTTGATCTTTATGCTGGAAAATGTAGTTGGACATGCCAGTGACAAATTTCAGTGCTGCTCATAGTTGGCTGGGTTCATAGTAACTAGGGACTAACTATCTGCTTGATTAATTCTATAAGGGCTGCATTAGCAAAGTTGTATGATTTCCAAAGAGATACAAGGCCAAATGTTATGCTAACAAAGAATTGCTTGGTGAAGTTCTCTCTGCTGGGTTTCTTGAACCAAAAAAAAAAAGAAAAGACTTTGTAGAATTGAGTTGGGCTTTGCAGTTGGGATGTCCAGTGACGTGTCTCAAGTGTGGGGAAAAAACTCCCAGGGTTTGGTCATTTGGCAGTGTGTTTATTTTCTTTAGGAAAAGGTGATCAAGAGGGGTGCGCATTGCCACAGCATTCCCCAACCAAATCACAGTGGCAGCAGGCACAGACAGAGGGGTTCTTGACACTCTCTGTGGCAGTTTAATACCAGCAAAAGTTGAAATTGTGTACTGAGATCATCAGGCAAGAAGGGAATTCTGTATTACTCTCTTGAGATTGGCAGCTGAGAAGGAAATACCAACTTCCAGTATTCTGCTAGTTTAGCTAGAATTAATGTTGACTCTCAATCATACTCTAATGATAAAAATTCTTCCATATTTTATTTTTAGATGATTGTACTCATGATCCCATTCCTGATGTTTTCAGAGGGATTCAGAAAACCTGTAAGAAACAATGATACTCAACATCAAAGTAGCATTTCTGGTTTTATTGCCCACAACAGGGGTGTTGCAGCTAGATGACTTTTAAGGTCCCTTCCAACCCAAACCATTCTATAATTCTGTGATTCCATGTTCTAGTTAATAGATTGCTTCAATATTTTAACTATAATGCTGTGGTGGCTGCTACTTTATACATACTCTCTTGTCTTCTGGAGGTCTGTAGTAGTAGCATCTAGTTGAATTTTCACACCAAAAATGGAAGATCATCTTTTATTTAATGATACCAGCCTTTCCACTCAAGCAATAAATAAATAAATATAAATAAAGCAATTATTATTTGCTATATTGAGCATTATATCTTCAAGTAATTCCAGTGCTTTAAACTTTCTAAATTACTTTTTCCTATGTATTTCATTACTTCAAGTGTTTTTCATCTTACTGTTCTTTAACTTATTAAATATAGTAATTTGAGATAATAAAGTTCTAGCTGGTATATCTGGAGTGCTTTGGCCATAGATTAAAGCAATGCAAAATGTATTTCCAACTCTTGAATTTCCAAGAAACCTAGAACACGGTTTTAGGAATGGCAATTGGAAAGTATTGTGTATATGGAATTTTTCACTGTAAATCTCCAAGCAATGACTCCTTAGATTACATTTCAGTTACTTCTTAATCAAACTGTTTTTCCAGCAGTTGAATCCACAGTGAGCTGAATGCCTCAGAAGGGGTTTAAGAAGTTGGATACCTTTCTATTGACTTGAAAAATCTGAGTTTACATACTTTCATTTGTTAGTGCTTGAGTTTGTTTCCTCCATAATAAATCACAGGGTAAACCTTGGCAAATTGCTAAAAATATTCCAAGTGGCCAAAAATCACAATGAAGCATTTCCTAGTTCCAACGTATACAGTGTGATACAGCATCCGCAGAGGCCGGAGCGCTGGCACTGGCTGCGGCAGCGGGAACCGCTCCTGCCCCCCGCTCGCAGCCCTGCGAACCGGCGCCACGGGGAGCTTTGGTGTCTGCGCGGCTCGCAGGGTTTGCAGGTGTTGGGGGCTGGTGCTGGCAGAATGTTGAGCGTTTACTGATGCAGTTAAGGGTCCGTGAAGGTGCCCAGAACAGCTGTGGCTGCTGCATCTCTGGAAGTGTCCAAGGCCAGGTTAGACAGGGCTTGGAGCAACCTGGGATAGTGGAAGGTGTCCCTGCTCATGACAAGGTGTTGAAATCAGATGATCTTTAAGGTCCCTTCCAACCCGAACTGTTCTATGATTCCATGATAACTGTGCGAGTTGGTGCCGGTGAGGACAGTGGAACAGGCAGTGGTAGGGGATCCACGGGAGCTGCAGTACCAGTGCAGGTGCTCCCTGGGCCTCGCTGTTTGTTTCATCCAGATTTCTGATCTCTTGGAGAATCACACTGTTTGTGATCATCAGACAGCTCTGTTTCTCAGTAGTTGCTGTTTAGAGTCTTCTCAGTAAGTGACAGAAGGGAGGAAGGTACAGGTACGCAAATGACAACAATTTGAACAGCTCACTGAACAAGCTGAAAAACACTGCTAGATAAAACAACTTCTGTTACAATTGCAGTCAAAAGGTTCTGATTGTTTTTTCATTCAGTATGTATTTTTATTTTTTAATAATTACACAGATGGAGAAGTGGGTGGATGTGTATCATCTTGCAAAAGTGAGGTTGCACAATTCCTTCTGTAATACAAAGACACCAAGAAGTCTGCAAGAACACCAGTGATGCAGAGTGACAGCAGGCACTGTAAACATTTCTCAGGAGTTCCTGAAAACACTGAACATACCTTCACAGAATCATGGAATGGTTTGGGTGGGAACGGACCTTAAGGCTCATCCTGTTCCACCCCCTGCCATGAGCAGGGACACCTTCCACTATCCCAGGTTGCTCCCAGCCCCGTCCAACCTGGCCTTGGCCACTTCCAGGGATGGGGCAGCCACAGCTGCTCTGGACGATTCCAAGCAGATTGATCGCATTTTTTACATCTGAACGTTATGTTACTGGAATAGACCAGTATAAATTATTTTTAAAATACTGAAAAAAATAGTGTAGCAGTGTTCCTGCTGTATCCTACTGAAAACAACTTTCTTTTTCAGGGAATTGGATAAAATCCTAAGATAGTCCCTGTTCCAAAGTGGTTTTATATGGATTGCTTGATATTTTCACAACAAAGAAAGAAGTCATGGGACTTAAATTAAAAATTGGCTAATTTTTATGATTGCGAGATTAGGAGAAAGCATTTCTCATTCTGGCTGTTCCCTAGCTCCCTGTTGGAGGATTCCTTGCCATTTTGTCCATGGCAGCCATCTAGGGACATAAACTAGGGCAAAGCAGAGCTGTGTCTGGCAAGTCCTGCTTTGTGTGACACTCTGCTTTACTTTCGGAACAAATCCCCCTACCACTTTACCCAAAGCTCATTAAGTGAGACTGGAGAATTAACTTTTTAGCCAGCTGCTGAACTTTTCATATTTATAAACACTTGAGTCTTTTGCTTATCTAAGAGAAAATGTGTATAGTTTGGAGATGTGCACTTCCCTGCCAATGTGTAATGAGTGGTTCTACACTTGGTAGGAAAAAAAAAGCCTGAAGTTTCCTGTCAGAGCTGAGTGTCAATGCCAAGGGCAAAGGTTTCTTGCCTTGCTAATCTACATCTTAACTCATGCTCTTAATGTGAAGGTGCCACACGCAAACAGGCAGGGAAGAAGCTCACTGCAAGGAAAAGCTCCTGCACTGCTGTGAATGTTATGTTTTAAAAGCCTTTTTAATGTAATATTTGAGGTTATGATAGAAGCCAGGAGGGCCAAAGTAAAAGCTTCAAAGTAAATGAGTCCTGTTGTTGCTAACTCATGAAATGAGGGTTTGCACAAGGATAACCCAAATGCCAGTGGAATATTTGGGGGATGGGTTGAGAAGGTGCAGGGGAGTTTGCACGATTTGTTTTAGCCTAATCTTACTTCTGGAACTGTTTAGATGGCATCTAGAATATGGATCCCGCCTGGAAGCACAGACTGGTCTTGGTGGATGGGCTGTTCAGTCTGAGGTGGTGACCTGTAAATAATCTATGCCTGAATATTGAAAAAATGAGGTGATCATTAAGGTCCCTTCCAACCTAAACAATCCTGTGATTCTCTGACAGATCTGCTGTCCTCTTCTCCCATGTCTGTTCAGCCCTGAAGGCCCAGTGCTGAGGCCCAGTGCTGAGCAGCTGGAAGAGTTGTAGTATGGAGCAATGCCATTCTAACCCTCGTGCTTTTGCCCAGGTGCTGCGGGTGCTGTGGCCAGTGAGTGCTCCCAGCGTTCTGGCCTCCAGCTGAATGGACTGCACCAGGGGTGAGTGGACAAGGCTGGAACTGGGGCTTCCAGAGGGTTTTTCTTTTTCTGTGTGTCTTCATTACTATCTAATATTTACAACAAGCCTATTTCATGGCATCAGCAGTGAAGGGATTGGAGTTCAGTTGCCTTGAGGGAAAGACACCAGGGTAGTTTTTGTTCATACCTTGAGTCTGAAGAAGGAAGTTGGTTTGGAAACTGAGCTGATTTATTGTTGTGTTCTGTTTCTTCCAGTGCTTTGGGACACTTCTTTCACCCTTCAGTTTCACTGTGGAGCACACAGAGGTCCTGCTGCTGTCCAGCCCCTGGCATAAGCTGACTCCAGTGTGACTGGAGTGTGTTTTCCATGATAGCTTGATTTTATTCTCATGAGCCTCTCTTGGTGGTTCGCTGACCCCCAGTTGTGGGGGCCAAGGAAGAAATCTGGGCTCTTCAAACTGATATCTTTGACAGGCTTCCACATTGATGGTGCTTAACATACGAATTTCTTCTTTGGCCTTAATCTGTAATCATCTAAGAAAATAGTTCTTGTTGAGCAATAGTTTATTGCTCTCTAAATCACTTGGACAACTGGAAGCTCATACTTCCTCTGTAAGAAAGGAGAATACACAAACTGAGCAGGTGTTCGGGGTATTGATACTTCCTTCTCAGCTGCAGATGCACCAGATACTTGGCTTAGATTTAATTTTATAAGCCTTTTTCAAAATATTTGTTAACAGCAAAGTATGGTTCTGCTTTCTTTATTAAAAGGTTGCTACTTAACACATTGAATTTGTTGACTTCTTAAGTGTCTGTTTAATATAGATTATAATGTGCAAACAAAGATTTGTTTCTTCTCTATCTTACGAGCTTGCAATACTCAAGGAGATGGTAAACACCTCTATTTCGTGTTACTTCATTAGATTTATTTGTGCATCTTTTATTCTTCAAGACAAAGCATTTTGAAAGACAGGATGGTTTCTGAAACTGCCCAAAATATTGTGATATCTGCATGGGACTCTGTTGGGAGACCTGAACTTTCAAGTGTTAGTCCAATGTAATGTTGCTGTTGATATGAAGACTTGAAGAGAGTGGACATGGGGAAAACTCTTCAAAGGATTTGCTTGATACACAGACCAGCCCTGAGGGTTTGTTTACTGCAGAGGTGAAAGGATGGCTGTGGCAACCAAGTGGTTTGAGGTAATTGGTGTGACTTCTGTTTCCACTCTCCCATTAGATCAAAAGTCTTTTTCCCACGCAGGTCTTCTGCTTGGCATCAGAGTCATGTTAGCCCAGGCTTCTTAGAAGGGGAAGAGATAAAAATAGCACAGGCTTGTGGATAAATGCTAATTCTGAGCACATGAAAACCCATCATCTTACTTTTTGCAGATAAACACATATACTTGCCTCTAAGAACGGGGGAGATTTTACATGTTTGATCTCCACTATCTTTGTGAATGTTTGTGACATTGATGGCTTCTTTCAAAGGTGGTGTAAATTATTCCAGTTTCTGAATCCTGGATGGAAGAAGCTTGCTGTAGCCTGCTGTATTCTCTGAAACAATCCCTAAGTCAGTCAATTACAAGTCACTTGAATGGACTTAAAATACCTCCTTACACAGAAGATGAAGAATGAATTATTTTTCTTTTTCCTTGTGTTCAAATCCTTCTTTACCATGTAAACCAAGTTCTATGAAGCAGAAAGTCACCTCTGCATCTCATGTAAGTGTAGTTTATTTGTAACTCTGAAGGGAAACACACTTGTTTAGGTAGAAATGCCATTGTTTGCTCTCCACTGCATATTTCTGTTGACTGGACTTTAATCCAGGTTAACTGTTTGAATTTTGCAAGGAATCAAAAGGGAAGCCCTACAGAAAGATACTACCAGTGTTTTTAGAATTACCTAACTACTAGAATGTAATTTTCTCAACTTTCTTTCCAGTTGGTCATTGGGGCTGTTGCTCACTTTGGAATCATTGTGGTGATTAATAGGCCTGTTGTGTTCATGTGATTTCACTTCTTGGTCTGCAGGGGCCCATAAGGTAACCAGTCTAATGCTTTTTAAAGTTGAACCTTTTCCAGCAGTTGTGTGGGGTTATAAATGAAGCTCTGCCTCCCATGTATCATCCCAAGAGCTGCTTTCTCTCACTGTCCTCCCTTGACATAACAGTAACAGAAAGGGGATGGGCTTGTTCTGAAAGGAGAGTTGGCAGCAGGCTGTGTAATGAAAATCTTCCTGTCTCTAGAAGTGCCAGCAATTCTTGAGGAAGGAATGCTCTCTATGATTTTCCAGCAGGCTTCTCTATGCTTTTTGGAAGTGTTCCTTTGCCACTTAGGAGCAGGGACTTTAACCTGACTCATACCTTAGTAATACCTTATCAATTATGTTGTATGTGTATGTATATATATTAAAAAATTACAGTTATGACTCAGGACAGATAAATATTGATGTAACTTCCTAGAAACAAGAACTGTGGTGACTTTACAGCCATTGGGATGGCAATAGCTTTTTCACAAGGCTTTATATGGCATTAACAGACTCCTCATATTTTCAGTTCATTCAGAGTAGCCAGTGAAAGTCAATCTTTAAGATCAGCATTTATTTCTATACCTGAATCTAATATGTGTAATTGTAAACCAGGGTAATTATAGGCTCTTTGATCATTTAGGCAGGGTTTGAGTTTGGGGTGGGTTTGGTTTGTTGGGTAGTTCTTGGTGCTAGCAGTGTCTCTCCATGTCAGGACCAGGTTAGTTCTTGATCAGGATGTCCAGGAAGAGAATGTAGCTGCATTTGTTCCTGCCAGCCTCTGGCAGGAGTATTTTCCAAAAAGGACAGTAAGGGTAGGAAAGGGGGCAGTGTTACCACAGTAAAGCTATTGTTTGTGAAGCAATTAAGCAACTGAATTATTGTGTGAATTTGCCCTTTCTTACCATTGATTTTAATGAAAAGTGTCTAAAGATCTTTGTGAATCAGGAGTTTATTGCATGTGCATCTGGAGAGATGACACAAATGTGATTTAGCACATTACTGAAGCAGTTTCCTAATATTGTCTGACTTGAAGTGTTTGGAAGCTGATGCTTACATGTATTGGCCATTTGATTTCATGTAGCCACAGAAGTAGGAGCATTTCAATACAGTGTACCATGATGGGCAGTGGGTGCTGCTGGCTATTGCCACTGTTAGAATAATACAACTCTTACAGCAGAGGTGAGGCAGTTTAGAATAATAAATATTTCAGGGTAACAAGGTCTGTTCATTGCCACCCTAGTTCATGTGGGCTATAAATCACATCAGAATTCTGGGGAATAATCTCTGGCAGATATTTACCATGCTGGGAGCCCTTCATTTTTGAAATTTGGAATAGATGCCTGTTAGTAGCTTTTATGCATGTATGTATGTGGCAAAAGGACTTTTCATACTGTCAGACACCTTGGTCACTGAGGTTATGGGGATAAATTCATATGGAGATGGCCCTGGAGTGGTTCTTCATCCAGGTTTGTCACAGGCCAGTTCCCTTTGTGCATCTCTCCAGCACTGGCCGGGTATGTTTATTCCCTGTTCCTCATCCTGGAATTGTTGTGAGGGTGCCAAGCCTCGTAGATCCATGACTCTGAGCAAGGCAGGGTGTAAAGGTCATAGTTGAGACCATTAATAACAAGGTGCAAACGGCTGGTTTATATGTAATGTGAAGCTTTTTACTTATTTCATTTTTGCACTTCGGGGGCTCTGTTTGCTTATGGAGCACTTGGTGTCTGGTACCTATTTAGGCTGAGAGCAGGCAATTGGGTTCCTTCAGGCCTTCAGAGGAATGCAGAAAATTGTTCTCTGGTGTTGTAATTCTGCTGGGATAACTGGAGCTTATTTGTCTCACTGCTTATTAAATGCATACTTGTCTAGAGGTCTTCTTTTTTTTTCTTTTTTCTCTTTTTTCCTGAGAAACGTTGGGTGAATCCCAAGGACCACAAGTGAGAGAAGGATTCCAGGAGGAGGGGGAGAGGGAAGTGCCTGCACCTCTCCACAAGCTGCATCATCCACCTCCAGTGCCAGCAGAATGAAGAGGTTAAATATGAGAGCAGACTCCCTTAGGGAAAGGAGACATGTGTATGGGGCTCGACCAGGCATAAATTAATATTGCCCTTCCCCCTGCTTGGAGATGAGACATTGAGGGGAGCAGCATCTCCCAAACACTAATGGATGGGGCATGTGGTTGGGAGCCAGTGAGGCTGCGCTGAGGTGTCCGAAAGGGCCCAGCTGTGGAGGTCGGGAGCTGATGTAAACTGGTGCTGTGCTCTTTGCAGAGAGCACTGTGGGCAGCAGGGCAGTGGGGGTTCATGGAATCACAGAATATCCTGAGCTGAAGGGACCTGCAAAGATCAAGTCCAACTCCTGGCTGTGCGCAGGACACCCCAATAATCCCACCCTGTGCTTGAGAGCATTGTCCAAACGCTCCTGGAGCTCTGACAGCCAAGGGGCTGTGACCATTCCCTCGGGAGCCTGTTCAGTGCCTGACCACCCTCTGGGGGAAGAACCTTTTCCTGATGTCCAGTCTAAATCTCCTCTCCATCACTCATACTCTACCAGCTTCTGAGCAGTGCCCAGCTTGCCCTGTTTTGCTGTTACAAGGGACAGACTCCTCTTGTCTGTCTCCTGCATTTAATTAGGATGGCTGCAGAGGTGACGTATGAGCTGTTGTCACCTGCTTTTGGGTCAAAGATCTCTACAGATTAGTCAGGATGACGGTAGCAATCACAGTGGGCTTCTGTGTTCAGTCTCCTGTTCTCTGAATTCACCCATCTTACAATAAAGGTGGATAGAGAGTAAAGGCAGTTTCAGTTTCCAGCTCTGTCTCCTGGCTGCCTCCTCCCTGTCTGGAGCCTCCTTGGCAGGGTGTGCTCTGCACGCCCCAGCCCTTACACTGGAGGGACAAGACGGTGATGAGGGATGCTGCTCATGTGCTTGGAATTTTCCTCATTTCCAGCCTTGACTGCTGTTCTGTGCTCTTTGGTGGGATCTTCAGTGAGTCTGGTCATTGGGGAGAGCGAGATAACACATCCACGCTTACGGCATCTGTAAGGGTGCATCCACCACGATGAGTGTGTTCCTCCGTTGGGATCTTCCCCTTTTGGTTATTTCTGGCCAGCAACGTTTTCCTTTTACTCTGGATGCACCGAGTTGTGCAATCACAGTGTGGCCTCATCGGTTGGACCCTTCTCTTAACAACCTCTTGATTTCTTTGCTAATTTGGCTGTGGGCTTTCATCAGTTATAAAACAGAGTGACACAGTATGTGACTATTGCATTCTCCTGCCTTGACTCACCGGCTGTGATTGCAGAGCAGTGATCCCCCTGCTGCTAGCTGGAGCAGCCCTCGGCTGAGCAGCTGACTCGGCTGACTCGGCTTCAGGAATATGGGATGTGAAAACTCGCACTCAGATCTTGACAGGCTGTGCAAATTTTAGTCCAAGTGCCACAATAAATCTGTCCCTGTGAGCTGGGCCTGTTACAGCAGGTGATCCCCCCCATGGATTACAGTGATCACAGGTACCTGAGCAAAGCCCTTCTGTGCCTTTATGAACTCAATGGAGAACAGAAAAGGCCCATGGGGCGACAAGGGGGTGTTGGGACTGGGATGTAGCTTGGCAATGTATTCAGCTGCATTGCTGAGCTCAAGAACTTACAGATCTTGCCATTACCTCCATCCTGATAAATGGTGGTGTCACCTGGGCGAAGGCCTGTTCTCACCGGTGTAGAGAAAATCAGAACTATAGAATCTCCTGGACTGTGGAAGAGACCCACAGGGAACATTTGGCTGTCAAAGTCCGATTCCTGGCCCTGCACATGATTCCATGTTTCCAATGCCTTCTACTTCCTCCTGTGTGTCCTGTCCAGCTGCTTCAGAGAAGGTAATATATTCAGAAGCTCATTAAGCAATTAATTCTGCTCCTTGTCCTTGAGTGCAGACATGCTTTTGACTTGAAGATAATTAGAAGATGAACTTGCATAAAAGGCTCCCTGCACATTTTAGGCAGATTACTTAAGAGGGGCTTCTGAGAGGGACTGAGTGTTCCCTGGTGAGACTGCAGCCTTCAGAAATGTTTCGAGCTGGAGAACAGCTGTTTGCCAAGGATGAGTGTGCTGAGCGGAGCTTCTGTGCGGCTCCTCTGCAGGAAGGCACTGACCAGTCTGAATTTCCTTCAGCCCACAGTGGGACCTTGTCTTGCACAAGCACTGGGAGTTTGCTCTGGCTGACCAGTGTTTCTATCGCAGGTCTGTGGAGTTTTGCTAATTGCTTGTTAGTAAATGAGTGTAGCCTTGCTTAGTCCTTTGCAGAAGAAACTGTCACTTCTTCTGTCAGGTGGACTTGAGCTCGATGGGCTGTCTCCATGACTGCTTGCCAGGTACTTCTGTAGCACTTGCAGTTGATTCCAAGTATTTTTACTCCTCTTATTCACTGCTGTGACAGAGGACAGCATCTGCACAGGGGGACCTGGCAGGGCTAGGGAGGGTTCCTGTCTCAGCTGTGGTTACACTACAGAGCACTGGAGGCATCCAGTTTCAGCATCTCAGTGATGAAACCGGTAAGGGGGGAAGCCAATAAACCCAAGAAAACCTGTCCTTGGAGTTTCCCTCTTTGTTTTAAAATATGAACATCTGTGTTCAAAGGGAGGGTATATTTTGGCAGCAGCCACTGATTAAGGTGTCATTCATCAGGTGGGCCCACAGATCTCCTACAGATGCCCCCCAGGGTCCTCTACAGAAGAAGAAGTGTTTGTTGGCGGCTGACCCCGGGTTCCCAGGCACTGGGTCCTTCCCAGCCCAGGGAGTGTGTCCTGCTCTGGGAGGGAGGCTTGGATTGATGGCTGAGGGGGCAGCATTTTTTTCAAATCTGTCATAAATTGATGGTAGGTGGAGCAGTAATGAAGATAAATGAGAGGCTCTTCCCAGTCAATTAGCCTGTGCTGATGGATGCTGCACTGGCTTGGGATGCCTTTGGCCTGGCTCAGACCTCCCGCTCACCTGTCAGCATTCCTCGGTACAGCCGGGATGGGAAAATTGTCCCTCCCTGAAACTCAGAGGGTCTTGGAAGGGCCTGGGGGGAGACCAGAAGTCTCCTGGGTAAACACCAGCTCCAGTCCAAGAGCAGGGACGGTGCTGCTGAACCCTCTTGTGCTGTCAGGGAATTGGTTTAATTCTGTAAGAAACAGGTTAGGCAGTGGGAAGGTGGGATTCCATTAAGAGCTCCATTAAAATGTCACCTTTTGGCTTGGCTGTGGCTTTGCAGCAGCTCTGCTGAAGGTCCTTTTTCTGCATGAGCACTCTCGGGGGTCTGGCATGGAGGAAGGTGCTTAATCCAGGCTCTTTTAATTCTTTGAGCAGTTCCCCCATCAAAACCGGTTTCAAAGTGGTTTTCTCTCCCCACTTAAACTATTATTTCCTAGGGCCTTTGAGGAAAATTCCTGTTCGGAGATGCTCTTGGTACAGTAGCCGATGGGTGGCTTAGGACCAGAATAATCTTCTTTGCCTTAATCCCATCATGCTCCTTTGACCTTCCTTCAGACTTTGCTCTTGTAGCCTTCTCAGCTCCCTCTTGCCCACACAACTCGCTGCTTCCAGGAGAAAACCCCAGCTCCTCTGAGACCTCTGACATCCCCTCTGGCAGCTAATTGCTGTAAAGCAGACCCCAGCAAAAAGTATTTGCAGGTGAATATCCCTGTTGACTTGGCCTTTCTTATTGTTACAAGCTTGGAATTTCCATGAAAACTTCCTCTGTGTGAAACATCCTTACTTGCTCACCAGCACGATGCTGAGCAGTATCAGGAAAATGAACGCCATTTTTCCTGGCTCAGGGAGGAGGCACAGCCTGCCTGAGGCAATGTGCAGCCTAGCTCAGGTGAGGGAACTGCAGGAGCACCCTCAGCCTCACGAATTGCAATGATTAAGGTAATTTTTCTTTTTTATCTGGGTCAGTTTAGTTTCCAGGTTCAACTGTTATACACTGCATTTTTTTATGTGGACTGGCACCTTTCGACCAGACTCTATAAAATATCTATACACTGAATAAAGCATTCTTGTAATGTCTGCTTGCTCAAATTGGTGGAGAAAAGAGGAAATCTGTAGACATGAGGGGTGGATCCCTGTAACTTATCTACCAGCAGCTCTGCAGCTGCCTGCCCCTCCTCTCATCAACTTCAATTTTAGTTGATTATGTTTCTAGTGTTTGGGGTTTTTTAATCGGAAAGATTTGGAAGCTTATCAAGCATCTCCTGCTCAACCCAGTGCTATAGAACCATGGAATGGTTTGGGTGGTAAAGGACTTTAAACCTCATCTTGTTCCACCCCCTGCCATGGGCAGGGATACCTTCCACTACACCGGGGTGGTCCAAGTCCTGTCCAACCTGGCCTTGGACACTTTTGGGGATGGGGCATCCACATGTCCTGAAGCGTGATGCTGCTGAGGAAGGATTCCCCTGGGGCTTCAGGTGCTCAACTTTGTAGGAAGGTTTGGGACAGCAGGAGCTGCAGACAGCAGGGAAGAGAAACACTGCAGGCTGGTTCCTGCTCTGGGAAAGTGCCCAACTGAGTGTGTAGGAATTCAAAAAGCAAAGGACATAATTTTCTGATACAGGTTTATAATGAATTTTGACTTAAAATAATAAGCAATATACACAACATACACGTGAGTTGTACAGAGATGCTGTTGTACCGTTGACTTCAGAACCTACCAGTAAGTTCACAGGTTTCATTTGCTCTTTCAAGCCCTTTGTATCCACCAGCATCTAGAGGTGGCCTTGTCTCTGTGCAGTCCTTCAGGGTTCAGGTCCAAGTTAGAGCTCTACTTGTTCCCTGTGCTGGGGACACAGGGACAAGCCTCGTGCAGAGGTGACTCTTGCTCAGTGGGGTTAGTGATGTGCCAGGTCTGCTCAAGGGAAACACGGGTATCATTGAACTGTCTTACAGATTCACAACACCCTTCCTCTGGCCTTGCAGAAAAGGAAAAGCAAGAGTGCTTTTGCAAGAGTAGATTATTCTGAACTAATGTTTTTTGCTGGTGAAGCTTTACTGTCACGTAGATTCTCTGGGGAGGAACGGGATTCCTCAGCCATCACGTCCCGACAGTCGGTCCTCTGAGTCCATATTGGTTGCACTGTCCCTTTGCGAAGAGAACCTTTGCAGGTTCACAGTTTAAGCAAGGATCGCAGCCTCCTCCTAGGTCAGGGATTAGTTTTGCTGAGCAAATCTGAAGGGCCCACAGTACCTCCTGGGAACTGTAGTCCTTTCCTTAGTGCTTTGCAGAATTAATTAAATAAAAGCCATGCAGTTGAACTACAGCTCCCAGAACATCGTGGCCCTCAGGGCACAGGGGTTAAAAAAGATTGCAAGGGGGGTGGCAGTGGCTTCTTCCCTCAGTGCTCCCATCTCGTCAGGTCTGGTCCAACCACTCAGCCCGTTTGGGAGCTTTACACGTGTGCACATCCACAGTGTCCTCGCACTCCTTGCAGCGCACAGCGCAGCACCAGTGGAACTTGCACTCGCACTTGGTGATGCGGGTGACGCGCGTGGTGTCGTACCCCCGCCCGCAGCACATCACCTCGCAGCCGTCCGTCCCGCGGGACACCTTGCTGCACACCCGGCCGGCCGTGCCCAGGGAGCCTGGGGAAGGAAGCGACAGCAGGTCAGGGTGTTCTCCATCGTATTCCAACACTTCCCTGCCCACCCACCCGCAGGGGTTACTGGTGAGACTGGGCATCTCCAGCTGCGGTGGGGACCTTGGGTGCGACTGCTTCAGTGGGGAAATCCCATTGTTCCTGTCACAGCATGTGCTGCAGTGGGGTCTCCAAAGGCAGCACTTTGGAGCCTGCACTTGCTGTGCTTTATGGATATGGGATGCTGCGAACCCAGCCAGGGATGCAGCTTCGGTGTCTCTGCCCATGATGGAGGGTTGGAATGAGATAATCTTTCACATCCCTTCCAACCCAAAACATTCTGGGTTTCTATGATACTCTGCATGCTCCCCTTCCCAAGCCCACTGCTAGAGCCTGTGTTTGCTGCTGCCAGAGCATAAGAGTGGTGGGGGACAGGGATGGGCTCTGTGCAGCCCCTCTGTGCCTGGGGGACCCCTGGAGCAGTGTGTGCCCACCGAGCCAGGCTTTGCAGCTGGCAAAGCTCAGAATGCCCTCTCTGCTCGGGCTGAGTATGGCAGGAGCATGTTTTGTCTTCCCCACCGAGCTCCCATGGCTGCTGCGAACTCCTAACCTGGGAATGCTCCAGGCTGAGAAACCACTGATCATCTCTGCATGAGTCCAGCAGCCCTGACACCCCTTCCCCGCTCTCATCCCAACCTCGGGCTGTGTTCAGAGGAGCAGCTGGCAGCCTGTGCACGGAACAGGCTCTTTGTTGCCTGTTCAAGGGAGCTTTGCTCTGCAGGAGATGGGCTCTGATGATACACTCCGCTTCTGTCATTACCAGAAGCCTGAGGGGTTTGGGGCTTTGGTGTAAAGCTTGGGGATTTTGGACAGACGCATTCCTGCCTGTGCAGGTGTGGGGTGTTGTGGGGAGTCTGGGGTTGAGTGGGGGAGCTGAGCCCCCAGGCTGGGCTAGCTGGGAGCTGCTGGCTGTTGGGAAGGGAGGAAGAGATGCTTTTGGGTAATGACTGGAGCTCTGGGTTTTACCTGCTGACTTGTCCATCACACAGTAATCAGGTGAGTTCTCAAAATACACCAGATCTGTTTTTGTGGGCTTCCTGAAGTTCTTGTTGGCCACTGTGAAGCCAGTGCCATCCTGATTCATCGTCACCTGGATGGCCCCGTTGTATTTCTTCCTTAGGTAATCCCCTGTTTTTCGAAAATCTGACATTGCCAGCCAACAAGTCCTTAGTGTGCAGGAGCCGCTGACCCCGTGGCATTTGCACTCCAGCTTCAGGAAGCGCTTCACAGCCTGTGGGAAGAGGGATGCATAAGGACCAGTGGTCATCCTGGGCATCAGGTATTGCACTAGTGTCCACTCATTCCTGGTGCAGCTTATCAGCCCTTGGCTGTGTGGGATGGAGCTCCTAATTGGAGATGGGGGCTGTGTACAGAGGTCACTGATGCCAACATCAGCAAGGACACAGGAGGCAAAGGGAAGTGGGGTCCTGCCATCCTCGTGGGGCCATTCCCCAGGGCAAAGTGTGCAGAGGAGCACTGCGAAGGCAGGGCAGCATCCAGCCCTCATCCCCAGAAGGAACCGCCCTCCAGAGATGCCCAAGGTCCTGTTTCTGTGGCCAAGCTGTCTCAGCTGCCCAGTTCCCTACGGAAGGTCCCAGTGGGATGGGCAAGTGCTGGGCTCTGCTGCAGGGGCTGCACTCACCATCCTCCCGCAGCGGTTGTTGTGCAGGTTCATCAACGCCCGGGCATCCTTCACTTTTTTCTCCTTGGCATCCACAAAGGCTTTGGCAAAGCGGATCCCATAGTTGATGTTGTCGCTGCAGCCGCCCCAGTCGAACTCCCCGCGCTCGTCCTTGGAGCGGCCCCTCTTGAGCGGGTCACAGCTGCAGACCTTGAGGTCCCCCTGGCTGCACGCCCGCGTGATGGCATAGACCACCCCAGCCGAGGAGATGGCGTAGACGAAGGCGGCCTCCCTGCTGCCTGCCACGGGGAGAGAAACAAGGACAGGGAGTGAACGTGCCAGGCTGTGCCAAGCACCTGCATCCTGTGAAAGACCAGGGCATGGGGAGCGAGACCATCCTGTATGTGGGTAAGCCAAGCCCAAACACCTCTGCTGACTACAGTGTCCAGACTCAGCTTCCCTGGAGCCTTTCACACTACTTGAAGTGCTCAGGGTACATGTCCACGGGTGCTAAGCCTGCAGGGCCAGCCAGCACCCTTCTGTCAGGGCCACTTCCCTCCATCCCAGTGCTGTGCAGAGCATGGAGGCAGCGCCAGCCCCGGCCGGGCTCCGCTCTCCCCACACAGCACAGCTCACTGCCTGCTATTTTATGTCTCTGGTTCAAGTTTGCAGCTGTTTTTATAATGTTGTAAAAGAAGCTGCAAATCAAAACCATGTTAGTCTTCATTTTGAGAGCCTTTGAAAGCAACTTCAAAGGCAGCAGAGGTCTCTTTGGGCCTCGCAGGATGGGGCTGTGGCGAGTAGCTTTCATCATTCCCCATCCTTTGCCAGGAGAGGATGCAAGCAGGAGAAAAGGTGCCGTGATGGGAACAGAGAGGTTGAGCAGGCAGGCTGCAGCATGGCAGGGTGAGTGCTGCATTCGGCATTCCAGTCCCCTTCCCTCCAGTCAGGTTGGGCATCTTCCTTGTGGCTCTGATGCTCGTCCAACCCATGGGCAGCTGCCCCATCCCCCCGCCAGCCAGGAGCAAGCTCCCCACTGCCTGGCTCCCTGCGTGGCGCTCACGTGTCCTCCATACGAGCTGCGAGTGGGAAGACTCTTCCAGACGCTTTTGATTTGGAGGCCACATGGCTGGATACTCCTGGCACGTCATGGGATGCAGCAGCATCTGTCCTGCAGTGCCGCTGCCTGTGCCAGGGCTTGCACCAGCTCCCAGGGCCTGTTTGCTGCCAGATGACTCCCGGGGCAGCTGGAGCCCATGATGCTGCTCCTGCTCTGGAACTGCCCCATCCCTGTCCCCATGGTACCTTTCCTCTTTGTTCCTTGGGTACGTTTCTTGGGTGCATCCCTGCTGGTGTTGTGTCCATCCCTCACCTGGAGCGGGAAGGTCCCTCCCGAGCAGGGGCCATGCCCAGCCCTTTGTGCAGGGCTGGCACCTGCCCCATAGCCATGATCCTCCTCCACCTTGGAGCCTGAATCAAGGATTGGAGCTGTGTCTCTGCCTTGCCTCCCTTGCCATGCGAGGGAACAGCCAGTTCCCACGTGAATTGCTGAGTCCTGGCCAACCCCGCTCTCCAAATATTTATATATCCCATTACTGTTTACATATGAGCCTGTTCTCCGGAGGTGTCTCCTTCCCCCTTCTCCCCCAGCACTCCCCCTGCTCCATCTCATCTGGTGCAGCTATTCCAAATGCAGTGCTCTGCTCCCATTACTACTTGATTAATTTACAAGAAAAGGCAAAGCTCTCCTCAGGGAGTAATCCAAGCCACCGGGCACAGCAGCCCAGTGAGAGGAGAGACTCTCCCAGGAAGACAAGGCACATGGTGCTGGGAAGGGGACAGGGCAGAACCTACTTCGCAGCATGACCCGGCCGAAGACAGTGTGGTCCCGGTCCAGGGTGCTGCAGTTCCAGCGGTGGTGCCGGAATTGGTGCTGGCACTCCCGGATCCACTCCTTGGCTCCTTCCCCAACCGACTGCATGATGTCAGGGTACCTCTGGCAGAGCTGTCGCTGCTTGTTCACCAGCCCGGGGATGTTATCACAGATCACCCTTGCACCCAGCGCCCCGATGTACCTGCAAGAGAGAATGGTACCACATTACTGCCCTGCCTGCAGAGGGGAGTCATAGAATCACTGAATATCCTGAGTGGAAAGGGACCCACAAGAATCATCAAGTCCAAGTCCTGGCCCTGCACAGGACACCCCCCAAAATCCCACCCTGTGCTTGAGAGTATTGTCTAAACACTCCTTGAGCTCTGGCTGCATCGGGGCCATGACCACTGCACTGGGGAGCCTGTTCAGTGCCCAACCACCTTTTCCCAATATCCATCTCCAGGCATTGCGTTGCGTCCTGTCCCTGGTCACAGAGAGCAGAGATCAGAGCTGTCCCTCAGGAGGAAGCAGCAGACCCCAATGAGGTCTGACCTCAGTCTCTGTTAATTTCTTCTCCAGCTGAACAAACCAAGCGACTCCAGGTCCTCACCTTGGTTGGTGGGTCTTACACTGAAGTCCAGCTTTCCCTTTCCTTTCTAGCTGTGTCAGAGCTGCTCCAGGCTCTGCCCAGGGTGTCTCTATGCAATGTGCCCCCTTGGCATGGGAGAACTGTGGGCACATGTCAAGATCTGCCTGGGGCTGTGGTTCAGACAGGCAGGACACAGGGACAGGACACAGGGACAGGGCACTGCTGAGCCATCACAGCCTTTTTGTTTAATAAAATAATCCTGAGATGCACCAGCCAGGAGCAAGCAGAGCTTTTCTCAGTGCATGCATCACTGCAGGAAGGAGCAGGGAGTCTGTGGAGCCCGTCTCCCCCAGGAGACAGCCAGCTCTGGGTGCCGTGAGTCATGGGATGTGTCCCATAAGCCTGAGCTGTGTCAACTCCTCGGGCAGCAGCAGAGAAACTTGCTGATGTGCAAAACCTCCCTCTCACCCTCTTCCCAACATCCCAGCCCCGCGCTGCCACCCAGCCCTGCTGAGCACAGCAGGATGGAGCCCAGCTGAGCCCCGTGTGGCTGGCGCAGGCTCTGTCCTGTCTCCTGCCTGCATTCTTCAGGAATGTCCATAGCATACACACCTGTGCCATGCACAGGTGAAGGAGGAAGAGGAGCAGGCTTCACCTCTTGTTGCTGCACTCCTTACTCACACTGTTATCCCCAGCTGTTGATTCCTCTCTGTGCATCTCCTGAACATTTACTCTCATGCCCTGAAGCTGCACAACTGATAGAACTGTGCTGTGGCTCCTACCCCGCCTGTATCCCAGTCCCCTCCCTGCAGCAGTGGGGAGAGAGCAGGAACTCTGAGCAGAAAGACAACGCACAAACAGCAGCCTGCCAGAGCCTGGCTGAGCCCCATGGGCAGCTTTCCACAGCCACTGGGGAGGGATCTGAGCTCTGCGCCACACTCTCACACCATCCTGGACAATGGGAGCAACATGGAATTTTCCATCCCTGTCAGCTCCTGCCTGCACCACCCGCTCGCCCCTCTTGCTGCTTGTGCTGGAGGATGATTTTTGCCGCAGAGCATGGAGCTGGGATTCTGGCTGGAGGGGATAAGGTTTGGGTGATATTCAGAATTTTTCTAGCCCCCAGACTGGAAGCAAAAACCTTCCTTCAATAATAAAAAGCAATAAGCTTGGACAATATTTCATTGTCTCTCTCTGGACATGTTCTCTCAGTTCTATCAACCCCAGAGAGAGCTCCCAGGCTCAGGAAAGCCCTGCAAGCACAGAAAGCAATGGGATCTCTTCCCTCTTTTAAAATATTTTGTTTAAATGCTGGCAGAGGCACAAGGTCATCTCGGGTTGGAGCTGAGGATAATAAATCCAGCTCCCCATGGCTTTGCAAGCCCAGACTCCAAGGGGCAGTGAGCATTATTGTCACAGGCATGCTCGCCAGCCTTTCATCCTGAAGCAGAGGAACAGGGAAGCAGCAGAAGCTGTTTGGGAAAGAAAAGCCAACAGGAGCTCCTCGAGCACTGCTGACTGCGGGTGTTTCACTGCCTTATTCATGCCACGCTGTGAGAGCAGCCTGTTCCTTCCCATGGCGGGCAGGGCAGGACAGAGGAGCATCCGACAGCTGGATGATGGCATGATGGCATTGAGTGGGACTGCAGAATTCCTATGGGGAAGCATGGCCAGGTCTCTAGCCCTAAATTCATTCTGCCCAGCAAGGATGGGGATGGCTGGCTCTTGCCTGTGCTGGCAAGAGCAGTGCTCAGATGCTGGGAGGCAGCAGGTTGCAGGATGGAGGTTCAGGAGGAGCCAAAGCTCCTCTTCGCTGGAGAAAAGGGATGCTGGGGAAGCTGGAAAAGGTAAAATGTTCTGTGATGGGCCACCTCACCATGGACCTTGTGGGGACCCCATCCCCTGCCCTGTGCCAGGGCTACTGAGCTGGTGCACTGGTGTCCAGTCACAGCAGTGGGCTGTGAGTGGGCTGGGACAAAGCAGTGGGCAGAGGAGCTGCCTCCCAGACTGGAGAGTGATGGATAAAGCACAACACCATCCCCTGGGAGACCGAGATCAAGGGAAACCCTCCAGACAAGATAAACACTACGCACTCCCTTTTTCACACTGGAAGCTAATTACTTCTCCTTAGTTCTCCTGCCAAATACCCAGATCAGAGCAAACATTATCAGCAGGAGAAAGTGGAAGGAGAGCAGAGCAAAGGGCACCAACTGCTGCGGGAGCACCTCACCATGTGCACCCCAGAACCACCAGGGTCAGAGGCTGCATCTCCCTTTGCCTGTGGCCTGTGGCAGTGGATTTACAACAGCACCTATAGGATTCCATCAGAGTTTATTTACTGAAATCTAGCACACAATTAAAGGGAAAATTCCTCCCGTGGCCTGGAAAGGCTGTGATTATCTCGGCAAAGACGAAAGCTTCCACTTGGTGAGAAATGCTCCAGTTGGGTTCAGTTACTCTGAACTGGAGCGAGACGAGGAACATCAGAAAATTCTGCCAAGCAGAGTTTTGGGAGGGGAAAAAACCCAAACATTTGTTTTGGATAGATGAAAGCATCCCTTCCAATTTTATTTCTCAAAATCTGTGACATTTTAAAAACACTGCAATGGGAAAGACAATGGATATTCTGAGAAGTCCCCAGCTGCCTTATCAGAACTTTGTTTTCAAACAAATGAAGTTGTGCTGGAAGTGGCACATTTCTGCAGCGCTGTACTCTGGGGGAATCTGCATTTTTCCAGCTGAAAAAAAAACCCACAAAACCCAAGCCCTGAGTTCAGAAAACTCTGTGAGAGAGAACTCCTGATGCTGGAGGCTGCTCAGGCCTGGACTTCAGGGTTGGGAGGAGAGAGGCAGAAGCAGGAGCTGGGCAGCCTGCAGTGAGGAGGAGCTGGAAGGGAGGGAAGACGGGAGTGGATAATTAAGTGCATGCCCATGGGGATAACAATCCCCCACCCTGTCCAAGGGGATTCCACGTGCTGCTGCCTCCTGAGGGTGCATAAAGCCCTGGCATCGCCCTTTGCCAAGTGAAGAGCTGTCTGCCCAGCTCGGGTGAGGGGCTGGCACAATCCCTCTGCCCACCTTGGGCTGCACGATGCTGCAGCGTGCCCTCTTGCCGATCAGTGTGCGGTTCCGAGCTGGGTGCATTTCCCGTTTTCTCCCGGAGTCCCGCTGCCCGGAGCCGGCAGTGAGGGGCCGTGCTGTGGGACACTGTGTGCCGGACCTCCCGCCCTCCCTTCCTTGCTTCTCGCGAGGCAGCAAAACAGCAGATGATGCAGACTTCATGTTCCAAGGGCAGGTGCCTTTGGAGCCCTCTTCTCTCCTTGCCAGCCTTCCTCCCTCGTGCAAGCTGCGGGGATGCATCCAGAGGCACGGCTGCAGCAAGCTCGTCCCAGCATCCCGCGAGTGCCGATGCACGAGGGAACAGGAGACAACCGTCACGCTCTGGCTTCCAGTTGTTGTTCTTGTGGAGAGTCTGCTGACTTTGGCTCTTGTAAACAAGGAGAAACCTAAATTGCTTCTAAGATAAACATGCAAATCAGAGGCAGACGCATCTATTTACTTGGTAGCGTGCAGGCTGTGCTAACCCCCTTCCACGGCTTGGCTGTGCTGGATGTGTCCTGCTCCTGTGCTTCCCAACAGAGCCTGCCCGGCTTCGCCAAGGATTTGCAGGCTCCTGTGGCTCCTCGTGTCTCTGCCCCCTGCTCAGGTGACAGTCTGAACACCTCAGAGTTTCCACAGCTGCTCTCCTCCTTGCATGTGCTCACTGGGAAATATCAGGTGGGAAATGTCTCTTGGAAAATGAGGTTTTGAAGAAAGAAATTAATTTCAAGGGAATTTGTAAAGTTACATGGAATCAGAAACTGTTCTGTTGCTCTTCCATAATACCAAGGTGTTCCTGTGAAATAACTGAGTGCCCTAATTCAGTTTTCAATGAAATTTATACTAGACATTGCTTTAGCTAAGACTTCATTTTTCACCATGTCATAAGGCATTGGAAAACCTATTTGAACATGACTAGATTCTAAAAGGGAAATTTTTGGAATTGCCATTCTCAGGCAAATCCAAATTTTAATGCTCTGAATTAAAACAGCTGCTTGAAACCTCCTAAGTTCCTACTGTGGGCAAACTGGGGTTGCACGAGCACCATTAAAGGCACAGTTTTAAATTAGATTAATAGAAGCTAAGCTTAACTAAAATCACTGTCACAGCTTTATGTGGGAGAAGGATGTCTGTGCAAGCAGCTCTGTGATGCAGTGGGCCAGGATCCTGGTGTGAGGAAGCTCAGGGAGCCCACGCTGGTCCCTGACACACAGAGATGGCTTTGAGGTGAAGGGATGCTCCTTCCACTCAAAGGGTCTTAGCGATGGCATCAGGCTTGGCTCTGACATCCCAGGTAATGGGTTTTCAGCTGGAGAATTCGCCTTTCCTGGCACAGCGACTCCCTACCATGTGCAGGGTGTGTTCAGGGCGGGTAAGGCAACCTGGAATCCCTGGACCCCCAGCCATGTCGGCTGCTCCTGGGGGTTCTGGACAGTCTCTGCTCCTGAGGTCTGAAAAGAGCTCTGAGGCTGAGACCAGAACATGGTCTGCCTTCTTGGTGGCATCAGAGGCTGTGGGAGTCCATCCCCTGGTGATTCAGCTCCCTGTTGCTCTGTAAGAGTTTTGACAGTCCTGACAATCAACTTGGGAGCCGAACTACCCTGGCTTCGGGTCTCTTCCCATCCCACTGAGTCCTCATGAAATCTGTATTTTGGTGGGAGGCTGGAAAGCCCTAGGCAGCTGTTGGAGACACCTCATGCAGATAGGATCAAATCCAACATCCCTGCCTCTTTGCCTGCTAAAGAGCAAATTCCATCATGCCTGGCAGCATTTCACCTCCTCAAGTTCTTTGCATACTTCCCAAGGATGCTGCACCTTCCTTCCTCCGCTCTCCCTGCTGTGGGAGACAATTTATAGCCAACTGCCAAGCACTTTGGGTTGCAAGGTGCTATAGGCATCTGAGATATTATTTTAGTATTACAAACCCTGAGTATTTTATTAAGCCCCACTGGGAACAGGGCCATCCTGGCCTGCTGGAATTCTTAATGCCTTGGAATAATTAATAGTCCTAATTTCCTCACTTAGACCCACTACTCTGCGTGTTGAGAGCGTTAGTCTCACTCCAATAATTTTTAATATCATAATGCTGAGCCACTACCCGTGCCACTCAAGGGACATGCTTTTCATTTTCTGCACTGTTATCTTTCTCGTGCATTCCTCTTTTAACAGTTGTCTGCCTTCAGATCCTGGCCTCTGTCCGCTCTCTGTGGTTTTCCTGCACCCCAGTGCGGTCATTGGGATGTAGTTTCTGTGAGGAGGACTGAAACACTGTGGTCCTGGGGAGATGGAGCAGATGGGTACTGTACTCTGTTGTCCCCTGGGCAGATGTGGGAGGCTTTGCTGTTGGCATCTTGCGTAACAGTGACCTGATAATTGGGGTCTGAAAACTTTGGTCAGTGCTGGGTGAAAGCTGTTCCTCAGGGACATTGTTGGTGGTGCATGAATACAAAATAATTGCTCATTAAAAATATCCTTTACCCTTAAGAATCAATTTTTTTCTCCCCAAATCTTAAAGTCCTTTGCTAAGAGGTGGGGAGGTAAGACAATTTCTGTTAGTAAAGCTAGATGTACAATTCTCTTTTCCATCCTGTGTGTCGGGTGTGAGCTGCTCCGGGAAGAAGTTGTGTGTTTCCATGGGATCTGGCCCAGCACAGATCTCCTCATGGCACTGCTGAAATCACTTTTGGTAATAGTAAAAGCTAATGAGTTTGAAAGAGCAGAAGGATTTTTTCCTTCTGCCTTTCTTTCTAAGAAAGATTTCCTATAGGTGAAAGTGACCCTAATGAAAAATGGACTAAGCAGCACAGTTAGGATTATTATAATGGCGCAGAGTGACTGAGAGAACCCATCTGTTCCATCCACCCTAACCAAGAACACCAGGGCTGCTGCAAAGGCCACGGGGTTCATTCTCCATCAGTCTGACTTTACTTTAAAACTTATTTTTCACAGCACGGCCGCCTGGACAGCCGGAGCTGCAGAGCGCCTCAGGATAAAGACTTCCTGGTCACTGACCTCCTGCTTTTATTGCCATGCAAAGTGCTCTGCAACAACAAACTGACAGCCGGGGCGAACACCCCAGGATCTCAGTGTCCCAAGTGCTCACGTCCTCTCCCCTTTGAGGTGGCAAGTTCTGCTCCCAGTACTTTGTCCCCTGTCCCTGCCCGTGGCAGAGGGGTTGGAACGAGATGCTTTAATGTCCCTTCCAATCTATTCTGTGATTCTGTATCTTGCCTCCGAGAGTGCCAAGACTGAATGGGTGATGAGCTGCTCTGCAGCCGAGGTGCTGGTGGTGGAGGGAATGGTTCAAGGCACAGGATGGGATCACAGCCATGGACACACAGGCGTTGCAGCCCCCACACAGCCTGCCAGACCCTCTACTAGCAAAGCCCTCTGGGGGCTGCTGTGGGTCTGCCCTGCTGAGACTGGCACGGAGGGGAGGAGCGGCACCCCTGCGCCCCAGAGGGTTACACAGTGGGCTGTGGAGCTCCTCCATGCAGCTGTCTTTCCCTTGGCTTAATTTCAAACATTCCTATTTATGCTATTTCCCCTCCCACACACCTTAGCATGATGCCTGCGTAAATGAGCTTCTCTCTCCTATATCCTGTATCCACATATGTGTGGCTCCATTTTTCCATCACTCCTTGTGCCCATTCACTGTACCTGGACCATTAACAGCACTGGTGTCACAATGGAAATACATCGCAAATCCTGGAGAACGGTAGCGGGAGCACAGCTCCTGCCAACAACCCATCATGGTGAGAATATCCCCTTCTCCATCTGCAGTGGGGGTGTCCTTGCCAAACCCTTGGCCAGAGCCTGACACCATGTCCAGGGGTTGCTCTGACACAGAGGGAGCGATGAGCACTCCTGCTTCATGATTTGCCCTTGGTATGTTTTCCATGCCCATGAACACACTCCTCCTTCCCTGGCCAAGGAAGGGAGCTGGACCATGATGGCTGCCTGACTCTGGACTGGTCATCCCTCAAAATCCTCATACAGACATCACACCCCAGGATGCAGCAGCTCTCTTGGAGCCCCTGTATCCTGCCAGCACCATGGGTAGCCCCATGTGGTTGCCAGGCTCCCACATGCTCTCCAACCCACACCCAAACTTGCGATCCTCTTTCTTTCACAGATTTGTTTTATCTCTTTGGGAGCCTGATGCCTCCCATCTGTTCCAATGCCAGATGAAATTAAATATTTGTAGTTTCCAAGGGCTGTGGTTAGCAATAAACAAGTTAGCTAACAAGGATTTGGTGTGCTGGGGAGATGGGGGGGGTCCGTGTGGGTTGCAGGAGAGTGGGTGTGTGTGAGGGTGGGATGCAGGGGGGTATGCAGGGCTTTGTGTACATTTTTCTTTAACCAAACCTTTAATTTCAGAATGGCTTTCCACACCAGAACAGCTCGCTAGCCTCTCAATAGCGAGTAAACTCTACTTAGTTATTTACACCAAGTTTGTTTATTGCACAGTTTATGTTTATAAGCAACATTTGTCTAATCTCCAAAATCTTTCCAAAGGAATTTTGGAGGCCGCTTTTGGGGCCTGACGGCCTCTCACGGCGCAGGGCACAGCCCTGCCAGCCGCCATCCCCCAGACGATGCTGCTCTCCATACTCGAGTGCACGCAAGTGTAAACGGGATTTAGGGATTTTCCCGTTGCATTCCTTCTTAATTTCTGTCTGTGTTTCAGCTGGTATTTTGTTGCTAAGTAACACTTTAGAGTTTGGAAGCATTTATGCAAGGGTGCTGCTCCCCACAGCCACAGCCATCCCGCCGTCACTGTTAGTCACGGTGGCCTCGGAGCCCGGCCACAACCACACAGGCCAAAACCCCACTGTCCCCAACCTGTCCCCTCTGCCCGTGCTCTGAGCACGTGCACATGCACACACACACCCCCACAACCACTCTTTTGGACGCCAAAGTTCACCCATTCCTGGCGTTTCTGTGAGGCAGCTGAGCCATGCCTGACGTCACTGAAAATTAATAATTTGCAGTTGTTTAGAAGAAACATTTGGTTGATATTTCCTTTCCATGTACTGTGATCAGAGGGGACCCAGTTTTTCCTATTAAACTACTTAAAAAGTTGACTCTGAAAATGAGAAGCATTTCCTCTAGTTCCACAAGTTTATTGTGTGTGAATCCCTAGAAGAATTTGGCAATAATAATTAAAATAAGGAATGATGATGCACCACTAAATGTATTTACTGTAACATCAGTGGTGCTAAAGATGTACTTGGAAACCTATGCAAATCACTGAATAACTTTTTCCCAAACCACAGCTGGTTGAAACCATTTTCAGTAAAACACAATTTCAACTAAACACGCTATTGTGCTGGACTGACACGTCCAGCACAACAGCGCTCAGTTCAATTTAGGCTTTTCTTAGGAATGTTCAGCTTTCCAGAAGAGAAAGTTCAACTGAAAGTGTGAACCTTAAGAGTTTAATATATTCAATTTCTAATTGGTTTTGGTTTAAAAGTCACGTATTTAAGGTCCTTGGAACCAATACTACTTGGCAAAAATGTCCGAAGGCATTGTGCCTGGCTGCACCGTGGCCGTGGGGCTGCGCGGGGGGACCTGCCCAGCCCCAGACAGGCGCAGCTCCCCAGGGCTGCCCTGCTCTCCTCTCCCCTCGAGCTGCCAGCCGGGGATCGGTCTGCAAGCTGAGAACACAAACTGCTGTGGGAGCTAAATCGAGCTTCCTCCAAACAAGCCATAGCTACCGAGGCTTAAAACGTGGCTGTTTTTCCTCCCGCTTGCTGGGAAGCGACACGCACTTGGAATGAGGGCAGACCGCGGCGCAGCCGTTGTGGGGAGAAGTGGGGTATGACAGTAAGGGAAATAGGTGATTTTAACACTCTTCCTAAGGAAGGAATTTTCACCCTTCAGCATCCACGTGTGTTACCGGAACTGCCCATCTCTGGGCAGATGATGCTGGGACTACTACATTCCTCTTTTTTTTCCCAGCCATGTCATCCCCCTGCACTCACTCCTCAGCTCTAACAAACCTCTCTTCCTCCAGCCTCCGCGATAATGGAAATAATCCAACTTCTCCACTGTCCCCTCCTTCCTTCCTCGGCTTTTTGCATTTTAGCAACCTCACCTTGCCCACAGAAGCCATCCTGCCTTCACCTGCCCTGCTGGGTTGGGGCAGAGCCGGCTAGGGAAGCCAGGTCAGTGCTTGTATCAACCTGAGACTCCCCAACAGTGACTCATTTTCTCTCCCAGTGATTCCAGTTCCCCATGGCTGACCAGGCTGCAGGAAACCTCTGGGCATGGCTGTGAACAGCCTTGCTCTTTCTACTTTCCATTTGCCACCCCCCCACCCCCCCGGGCATTTTCTGGTCTCTTGAAGAAGTTGCTTTTGTGCTTGGTTGCCACCAGCTGCCCGAGCAGCATGTCCCCCGGGCTCCCCGCTCCCTCCCAGCCCCACGGCTTTCCCATCCGCCTTTCTCACCCTGGAATCGCTCTTCTAGGGATGCCAGCACGGCCAGGGCTGCCACACGCCCAGACGTGCTCTCAAACACCGGGAATACTTGTGCTATCTGCATGACTATTAAGTGCTCCCTGGCCCTTACAGAGTGCTCCACGGTAGCTGAGAATTTCCAGAAACTACCGTTTTCTTTCAGTGGCAGATGGGTTGAATTTGATCAAGTTATGCCGAATCCACCGTGATCTGCTAATGATGATGAGACTGGCATGGAAAACACTATTTTCCACAAGATTAGAGCGGACTTTTATAGGGTGGGTGACACTGAGAACTTTCCTGCAGCCAACTATTTTTTTTCTCCAGTGTTGCTGAACTACTGAAGCAGCACAGGGTCGATTGGAAAACTTTGAAATCCTTGCTTTCCTAATTACTGTCATTCTGCAGAGATGAATTTTCATTGTTACACAAACCGCGGCAGGAGGAGACTAATTTCCAGAAGGCTTTTGGTATGGCGTCATTTCTATCTGTTACAAAGCCTCATCTTATCTAAAGGAGGGGGGACATCAACTTCTTCGCTTCCCAGGAGCAAAGTAACATAACTGTGCAGGCAACTGTGCAGCCCGTTGGGATGGGAGCTCCGGCGGGATCAGGGGAGCTGCTGTCGCTTCCCCTGTCTAAACCGTACCGATGGGCTCAGCCTGATCCTTGCCGTGCCCGGGGAGGGATGACTTCCAGAGGTGTCATAGCGCACGGGGGGCTCCCCGACAGAACCGGAGGTCCCCGCGGCAAGTCCCATCCCCAAGGAAGGAGCCGGCGTCATTTTCGGGGCGCGGGGTGCCCGTGACCACTGCGGTGACGGCGCCTCGGGGAAAGACTCGGTACCGGCCCCGGGGCGGCTCCGTCTCCGCCGCTCCACTCCGGCCGCCGCCTGCGCTCCGCTCTGGGAGCCCGGGGCGCCACCGGAGCCGCGCAGGTAGAGCCGCGGGGAGCCCGCACAGCCCCGGCCGGTCCCCGCCGGCTCCCACGGCCGCACGTCGGGCACGGGGCGCCGGCTCCGACACTGCGGGGCTCGCAGCGCTCCCGCCAGCGCTGCCCCGACTCCTAGTCCGTCTTCTCCGTCCCCATCCCCATTCACGTCCTCACCCTGTCCCCGTTCCCGCGCCTGTTCCCGTTCTCATCCCTATCTCCATCCCCGTCTCCATCTCCATCCCCGTCCCTCGACCGCGCCCCACGCAGCTCCCGCCGGCGGTGGCCCGGGGACCGTCGGGGCGGCGGGGCCGTCGCGGGAACTCACCACCACGAGGAGTCGGCGCGGGGCGTCAGGGCAAGCAGGAGGAGGACGAGGGGAAGGCAAAGCCGGGGGGCCGCGCCCGCCGTCCGAGGGAAGGCTCCGCACTCCGCACGCCCGGGGGCCACGGCAATCCCTGGAGACGCTTCCAGGCGGTTTGGGCTGAGCATATCTCTCCGGGGCGGGGTCCAGACGGAGAAATGACCGGGGAAGGGGGTCCTGCCCGCGCTCCCCTCGGGGCACTGCCCGTCACGGCCCCGCGGCGCGTCCGCCGGCTCCGCGCTGCTGAGCGAGCCCTGGCTGGGCCCCCGCGCCCAGGCTCATGCTGCTGCGAGGGGCGGCGGGGCCGGGCCGGGCC
>NW_024582078.1:4326962-4345479 GCF_017639235.1 Corvus kubaryi | reverse complement strand
CCATGGAGGTCCTTGCGCGGAGGGCGAGGGCGCTCTGGGGATGGGAGCGCGGGGGCCGCGGCCAAATATTGCCGGCGCCCGCCGTGCTGCGGGCTCTCATTGGGCAGAGTCAGAGACGCGGAGCCGCCGCTCCGGCCGGACCGACCCCCTCCTCCCTGGGGGCACGTCGGACAGCCCCCTCCGGGCTCCTGCCCCCGCCGCCGCCCCGCACCGGGGCCGCTCCCACCGCCGCGCCCGCACCCGTGGGGATGCGGCGCGGAGCCGCCGGTCGCGACCGCCCCGTCGGCCCCCGCCCGGGGAAGGGGCTCAGCGGTGCGACGGGATGCGGGATGCGGGATGCGGGATGCGGGGCCGGCTCCGCCCGAGCTCGCCCCCGCCAGGTGTCACTGCTGGGTGGGAAACCGCAGGGTGAGCCGCGCTCCGAGGGGCCCCGCCGGGCTCCGCGCCCCGCCAGCGGCTGTGTCCTCCCGTCGCAGCGCCCGCGGCCCCGGTGTGGGCAGGAGCGGGCAGCGCACGGGGATCGGCTCGCCGGGAGCTGGCGGCTCCGGTGCGGGGCGGCCGAGAAGGTCCCAGCCATGGAACGGAGGCGGTGAAGACCCCACAGGTGCCCGGGGTCCTGCAGGCAGCGGTCTGGGGGACAGGGACACAGTGGGCATACACTCCCTGGCATGGTGATGGCCACAGCAAGAGCCACCTCTGGTATCAGTGTCCAAGCCCAGGCGCAGCCCTTTGCACTAATTTGGCAAGGGCTTTCCCTCCTCTACGTGTCTCTGTCACCTGTGGTTGTGGGACAGGGACAGGGACAGCTAGTGGATGAGCTGCCCTGGGCTCTCACCTTGCCTTCCTTCATCACCCTAAAACTGTTGACTGACAGCTGGTGAAGACCAACCTTAACTGGCAATTCCCTCTTCCCCATGTGGTCCCTGCCTGGCTGGTCCTTCCACACCATGGAGGTGAGCAGGCATTTTGGTAACCTCTCATTTTCAGCACTTTCATTATATACTTAATTAATTACTGGGATTGTAAACCCCGTTATCCACCAAAGTCCCTTCCACATTGCCGGAGCCCTCAGCCACCCCCTCCCCTCCACCCAGCTCAGCTCATTCTGCTCTTTCTTTCCTATTCCTGTTGTTCAGATCAGAGAGCGACTTCCCCAGCCTGGGAGAAATGAGGACTAGAAGCTCACACATGGTTATAATCCAATTACACTTTTGGAAAACTGCAGTGACAGAAAGCTGGTGCTGGTGGGGTGCTGTCCTTTTGTCAGAGAGCCCATACAGACTATTGCATTACAGCTTATCCCCAAAGTGGTGGCACCAAAAAGGTTGATATTTATAGACTGTGAAAAGTTGTGAATTTGTTTAGAAGACCCATCATAGTGGGCAGCATGCATGGAGGCTCTGCTGTGGCCGTTTTGTGGGCTTTTCTCTGTTACTGGCTTGTTTTTACATAAAGGCAGGAGCCTGAGTACTCTGTATCCTGCTCTCATGGGGAGTGAAAGGGAGGAGGTGACAAGCACGATGCTCATGTGAATGTGCAGGTCTTGGCTGTGATGTGGTGCCGGGCAGGAGACCTCTGGCTCAGGATGAAACTCAGGATGAGGGCAAGAGGCAGCAGTGCCAGCCCTGGGAGGGGAGGGTGATGGTTGTCTGCAGGGGGGATCACAGATGAATTTTGGTGTTGAAGTGAAATGCTCAGGCTGGGCGTCAGAGCTGTGCACCCAGGATGCTGAATTTCTCTGTCAGCCTGGTGGCTTATTTGATGCTCTTCTCCATAAAACCCAACCGACAGCCCATGGACTGTCCCCAGGTTTGTACCAGGCTCTCCCTGTGTTGGGAGAGGCCAGGGCAGCTCTCACTCCTCCAACTGCAGCTCATCTGGGCAGAGCCTCATGTTTGATCTTTGATTCAAATTAGCAGCAATCAGGGTGTCTGGGTGCTTCGTCCACATGAGCTGTGGTGAGTAAATAAACAAGGCTCTGCTTTCAAAGGCTTTCACAATTCATTAACTTCAAAGGAACGGGTTCTCTATTTTCTTAGCAGGTCGGTCACTCCACAGACTTGTTCTGGTGCTGAAGGTGGTGACTGGTCATGCCAGGAAGCTGGGGCAGCTGCTGCAGGGCCTGGTGTCACACACAGAGCTGTGGTGAGGGGCAGAGGGACAGTCCATGGGCAGTGTTATGCCTAAGGAGGAGAACAGGGTAAGTAAATGCATGGGCAAGACTGGGCTGTAGCATTCCCTGCCCCAAAGAGCTGCTCCATAAGTGGCATCCAGCCTGCAGTGCACTCAAGGCACCATCAGACGGGGTTTGCAAGCCTGGGATGGGTATCAGATCCACCCCTGCTGTGCAGAAGTCTCCCCATCTTTCCATGGAGATGAAGGCAGTGTGACCTCGTCTGCCCCTGCCCTCTCCAGCTGTCTGTCATGCTGCAGCACTGGATTCCTGCTTTGACTGTGCAGGCACAGGTGCTGAGGCTGCGCCCAGCCCATGGCGCGAGTGGAGGTGGCAGGGGGATTGCGGCCATGCCTCCAAATGCCCATGCTGGGCACTGCCAGGGAACTCACCTTTCATGTGGCAGCCCCAGGAATAACTCGGAGCCTTGCATAATCACAGCTGCCTGAAACCCAAGGGGAAACATCACTGTCCTGGGATAACCCTCAGTGCCAGGCTGGCTCACCTCATGGGAAACCCTTTTTCTGAGGGAACAAAGACCTATTATAGACATATTTATTGGGAACTTATTTTGGGATGGATAGTGCAGCTCGATCAAGCTCCTGAACTTGTGGAGAAGGGCTGTGTGCTGCTGGGACCACAGCCTCCGTCAAGCTCATTTCCTCTCCAGCCACAGCACAGCAGGGGACACAGTGCTGGACATTGTCACTGCCCAGTACAGTGGCACCAGTGGAGCCCCAGGAGAGAGCTGGGCTTGAGACAGACAGTCCTGCTCCATGCTGGGGCATCTGCTGCTGGCTGAGCTGGCCCCCACATTCCCCAGATGGTGCCAAGGAGGAGTTCCAGCTCTGCAGACAGGTTAGGGGTTCCTTTCTGGGGTGGGTAAGGGACTGCACTAGGACATGAGGGCCATTGGAGCCCAGGGCCCTCTGCAAGCTGCACCTGGTCCAGCAAAGGCAAGTGTGTGGTTAATGTTGAGTCCTGGTGACTCCAGCACTTGGCTGTGGTAGGAAGATCTTCTATCCCCCAAAAGAACAGAGCTCCCAAAGGCCAAGCAGTCCCCAGTTAACCCCTGGCTATCTCCCCAGGCTCTGAGATGTTAAGAATGCATTTTGGATAGATACAAATAACCAGAACAATGAATTGACCCTTTGGTATGGTCCCCACCTCCACAGAAACAGAAGCCAAACAGGCACAAGCCAGCCCTGTTAGCAGAGTGACAGCATGTGCCTAGTTAGTCTATCCCCTGCTTCCAGTATTAATTGCTGTGTGGACGGGCAGTGCCTCACCTTGCAGCCATTGGCGCGTGTAAGCCTTTGGCCTCTGCTGCTATCTGGGCGCAGACGGCGTGGGGACATCCTTCCCTCTCATGTGTGCCCACTGGTGCCCAGCTGGACGTGAACAGCTCCTGCCTGAAAAACATGGGAAGGTGATCAGGCTGCAGGTTCAGCTGCAAGCAGGAGTAAAGGTCAAAAAGTTAAATTAAAACCCTGATGTTTCCAACCAGGAGCTTTTGTGCCTGCCTGGAGGCCTTTGCCAGCTGCAATGCACTGGAGAGAACTGGTTTCCCATCACGAGATCCATCTCACACCGTGGCATCAGCTTAGCCTGGCTCCAAGCCCTCCCTTCCTTGCCCACCAGATCAACAGGCTTCTCTTGGAGCAGCTCAATGTGCTCAAGCACCCAGGTTCAGATGGATCGCCACAAATCCAGCTGTGTTAGTCACAGAAGTCACTGAAGGCCAGAAATGGTGCAATAACACCTAAAAATACCGACACTGCGCTGAGCAGCCCCGGTTTCCGTCATCGTCCAGAGGCATCTGTGTATTGTGCGTGCGGGAGAGCTGGGGAGAAAGCGGCCATAAATCCCGCCGGCCTCACTCTCGGCCTCTCCCGCCCGCCACCGGCCTGGTGCTGTCTGGCAGGCGCGAGCCCCGGCTGTCATCGAGAGATCAGACGGGGCTGAAATTTGACAGGCCTGTGGAAAAACACGGGGTGACATCACGCAGAGACACCAGCCCACTGATTAATCTCCGAGGTCAGTGGCTGCTTTATTTATTACCGGGGAAGGGTTTGAGGTGGGTTTTTACAGGAGTGGAGCAGCATGGGCTGCCTTTTCCTTATCCCCGGAGCAGCCGCCTTCCTATGCTGGTGGGGACACCTCTGCCTCCTCTGGACACCACTGGAGCAGCTGAAATGGCTCAGGAGCACCAAAATCAAGCCTAAACCAGCACTGGAGCCCAGCTGGAGCGACTGGTCTCTCCATGGCACTGGTGCGCCTCGTCTGGATTCCAGCTGTTTTCCTTGCTCCTGGAGTTTCTCCTTACCCTCCCCAGCAGAAACAGCTCAGCTGCCCCCAAAACACAGCACATCAAACTTGAAATGTTTTGTGAAACCTTGTCAAGCTTTGGAGGAAAGGGAAGGTGGTCCCAGGGCAAAAACATTCTGTTTCTTCAATTTCAAAACAACATTTCCTATTTCTGGTGGCTGTTTGTTCTGTGGTTTTTAACATTTTCACTCTGCTTTATAATGCAAACCAAAATTACAGTTAAAATAACATATTTTGAGTTTATCAGTTTGAAGCATTTCAAGCCAGCCATTTCTCTAGGTTTTCTTTTACAGATAACCTGGAAACTTTGGAGTGGGTGATTCTGAATTGGAACAGAAACAGGTTTCAAAATGTTTTGCAAAGGCAGAACTTCATCTCTGTTGCCAAGTGGGAAGTGGCCAGGGGGAAAAAACCCCCCTATCAGGTATATCTCTAGCATTGTTTCTAAGTGGAGAATTGTTCCTGTGATTAATGAAAATGGGGAAATAGGGCCAAATCCTGCACATGCTTTGACCGCAAAGCTTGTACAAACATGCTGGTTGGGCTTTGGCTGGAATGACCAGGTTTAATTAGCTCTCTCCTATCTAGGGATGCGGGTTGTTGCTGTCAGTGCAAGGAGGGATTTATGTTTCCTTTTCCTCAGGAATACAGTCAGTGTCTGAGTATTAAGAATAATCATTTCACTAATGCAAGGCAAATTTCTTATCCTACACTACTGATAGTGAGGGGGACGCTGTGAGCCACAGGTACGGGTGGGAGGAGTGCCTGACAGTGATGAGGATTTAACGCTGTTGTCGTGAACCCGCGCTCAGCTCCTGGACACAGGGGTCACCTTCTCCTGGGTGGAGGTGGTCCGCCTGGGCAAAGGTGACCCACTGGGCTTATGCAGCCTCACCTCACGTCCTGGGCACCACAATATAAGAAGGTTATAAAGCTGTTAGAGAATGTCCGAATGAGGGACACGAGGATGGTGAAAGGTCTAAAAGGAGTGGTTGAGATTACTTGCTTTGTTCAGCCAAGCAAGGAGCTGTTCCTGGGCTGGTGGCATCATTGCAGCAGCTTTCCTGATTAAGGTTCCCACAGGTTTTTTCTGCCCTTTGAAGCAGGTAATGCTGTGCCTCCCCAAACCGGATCCATCCTTGCTGCCTGCTCCCTGTTGAAGCTCAGGGCGGTCACTGAGTCCTGGTGAATCTCCACTGAACAGCTTGAGGCTTTGCAGCTCAACATGGTGGAGAATTTGGAAGGAGAAAGAAGGTGGAATAAGTGAGGAAGTGCAGAGAGCCCAAGCATAACTCCAAACTAGGGCAGGAAATGCACCACACATAGCTCTAACCTTATCATCCAGGATGGATTTTAAGTGCTTCTTCAGTGACTCATTGCCGCTGAATGGGTTTGAAGGACTGTCTGCCGGAGAGGAAAGGCCAGAGAGCTCAGATCAGATAACAGGTTATTACAAAGCCCTCATGCTTTGTGGGGCATCTGCCAGGGCAACAGCCAGGGCTGGTCAGCCCTGGGGAGGCACAAAATATGGTCTCTCAAGTGTGATTCAGGTGAGCAGGGGGTAGAGAACAGGGCCTCTTTGTCCTCTTATTTATCATAGAATCACAAGATGGTTGGGGTTGGAACAGATCTTGAAAATTATCTTGTTCCAATCCCATGCCATGGGCAGGGGCACTTTCCACTAGACCAGGGTTCTCTGGCATGTCCAGACTGGCTGAGAAGGGAGGGAGCAAGGTTTATGCTCAGTCCTGGCCGGTCTCGTTCCATGGGCACTTTTGGTTCCTCTTGCCACCTTCAGAAATTTCTTGTGAAGTTTAGTGGTTCCCTTGTACCCTGGCTCCCGGAGTCAGGTGAGGATGGGGGAAATACAGTCTGAACACACATCACTGAGCAAAACCCGCTGTAAAAAGCCCTCTCTGTATTGTGCCTTACATGAAAGATGCTGCTGTGGTTCAGAGGTTAACTTTTATCTTAAGCTCAGCTAGAAGCTGAAGAGTTTTAGCATTTTTTAAAATATCAGAAAAACATAAAAAGAAGGACAAATTCTGATCTCTGCTATGTTGGCATTAATGGGGAGAAATTTAATGAAAGTCTGTAGAAGCTTCTGATTTACTCTTGTGTGAGATTGGATAGAAATAGCCCAAAGAATCTCATTGCTGCTGCCCATATTCAGCTGCACAGCAGAGAGCTATTAATGCTCTGTTTTCTTGCCTTTGGTCAATACATCTTGCAAGGCAGGAGGAAGCTGGATTATGTCTGCAAGTGTCCCAGTGTCATGCTATGTCGGATAATGAACTGTGGATAAATTGGATCATCTTTTCAGTTGCAGCCTCTCAGAAATCCAACAAGGAGTCAGGGCAGCAAGCTGTGCTTTCAGCCTTTGCTCTGATAACCTGTGTGCTGCTGTCAAGAGCTATTGTGGTGATTCCAGGCTGGAGCAGGTGAAAGTCATTGTTAACCTGGAAAATGTACATCTCTCTTTGGCTTGGTGCTTCCTCATACCTTAAAAATGTCTGGTCTGGTGCAAATCCACTTTTCAAGGAAATAGAGATGTAATGAGAGCGGCCTCTTGCTGGGATGAATTCAGGCACTGCTTTTGACCTGGTTATTCAGTTAATCCTGGTGGGTGAGGAGTGTGACTTGAGAAGCATCCAGCCTCTCTGGAGGACTGCAAAGACCCTGAGGTTGGACACCTAAAGGTTTGTGTTTCCATGGAAATGGAAGGTTTGATGCAAAGTTACTAAAGAATATTGAAAGACCCCCCACTCTATAGGAGGGCCCTTAACCCTGGCAGTGGAGAAGCCTCTCCAGCTCCTCTCCTGCCCATCTGCTGTGGTACCTGTCATGATGGACACCCCTTCCCTGTCCAGTGCCCTGCAGTGTGTATGCTCAAAGGATCAGTGTCTGTTCTCCCAGTGGTCTCCAACTCACTCCTGGTGATGCTGGGATGGGATCCCAGCTCCATCAGCACTGCCACGTGCTGTCCCTGTGGCAAGGGGGACCCCTTGGCTGTGGCTCACCGAGGTTTCAGCAAGTCTGGGTGTCATGGTGAAGGTGATGGCATCACGTGCTGCTGGGTGACATGGGGTCCTGGATTCTCTCCAGCTGTTCCAGTGGCTGCAGCATCCTGCTCCTGCCCAGTGAGATGCTCTGGGGGCAGCTGGAAAGCTGAGGTCAGCTTGAACACTAAGGAACCTGAATCATAGAAATCTTCAAATGATTTGTGTTGGAACGGAATTTAAAGCTCACCTACTTCCAAACCCTGCCATGGGCAGGGACACCTTCCACCAGACCAGTTTGCTCTAAGCCCTGTCCAACTGGGCCTTGGACGCTTCCAGGGATGTGTCCACAGTTTCTCTAGGAAACCTTTGCCAGGGCATTTTTTCATAACTAATTTCTTCCTAACATCTAATCTACATCTCTCTCTTTCAGTTTAAAACTGCTTCCTCCTGTCCCCATCTGCCTGTGTAAATCCCCTGTAGCCGGCAGAAAGCTGAGCCCATTCCCTGTGTATCCATGAGGAGCCCAGCCCCACATTTCATTACGACTTTAAAAACCCCTGGGGACTCACGCCCCGGGGGCCGCTGTGAGCGGGGGGGGCTGCCCGTGGGCAGGGTGTCTGTATTTTCATTGGAGCTCCCGGGAGCGTAATCCTGTTAAGGGCTGAGCGTCTGATTCAGCTGTCCTGCGGCACGGCTAATCCTGCCAGCGGGAGCGAGCATTATCCCGCTGCGGGGGCGGCTCTGCGGCCCCTCCGGGCACTGCGCTCACTGCGGGTGCCTCGGGCCCCGCTGCCAGCCCCGCTCTCCACCCTTTGGGAAGCAAGCCTCCAGAAAACCTGGGAATTGTGTCCCACCCCGGGGAGCTGTGCAAGGCTGTGTGGGCTCCTTTGAACTCTGCTGAGCAGCTTAGGGCCCCGGGCACGGCGGGCGCGCAGCCCAGCACCCCGGCCAGAGCATGGGGAAATTCCGGCTTTGATCCCATTGTCCGCTTTTGGGGCTGTGCTGTTCAATAGATCACAGCCAGGGAGTTAACTTACTCATTACCTATAATTTGCCAGGCTTTAAGTGCCATTTTTGCTCATATCCTCCCTTCATTTGTGTGATTTCCCCTTATTTCGGGGGCTATTGCCCTCCTGCCATGGCTGGGTCTTGCAGGCAGGACGTGTTCTGGTGGCGTTGGTGTCACTGCTGGCTGCCTTGGCTTCTTGGAGGGTTGAAAATGCTCTTTAAAAATAATATTGCTACAGAAAAGGCCACTTTAGTTGCAAATATATTTTGATAATATGTGGGTTTGCCTGTTTCTCCACTGAAAAAATAAAAAAAAATCTGGTGCTGATGAATAAGAAATATGTGGATAGAGCTGGTAATAAAACGGGTGGGTGCTTCTGGCAACTGTGGAGGTGTGGAGATCCACAGGAAATCCACAGTGCCAGGGATACTGAAGGTTGCACTGTGCAGCAGCCTTGGGTTCATTTTGGCCATTTGGTTAAATTTGGCCACAACCCTCCCCTTGAGCAGATGCTCCAGGAATGCCCGTTTCATCACTTTCCGCTATAACGTGAGACAGTGAATCTGGGGTTAAAAGTCTGAAGGAAAGCTGATAAATGTGTGTAATATAAACTATTGAAGACTAAAAAATTCTGAAAACACTGGAGAAAGTAAATACAATAAATTTGGGGCGACATTTCTCTTCCTATCTCAGGTTTTCCAGCAACAGCTTTCCAGCTCTCTAACAGCCTAGAACTCCGTGTCACCTCCAGACAGGCCAGGCAGGAGGAGATTGATGGGTGCCGTTGGCCACAGCTTTGGTCTGTGGGCAGAGCAGGGGGATGTCGAGCTGTGGCTATGCAAAACATGGCGAGGACTTTTTGCTTTCCTGCCTGGCTTTTTTGATGTCCTATTCCCCCTTGGCTGTCGGAATCCTGCCCACCAACCGCTGTCTATGACGCAGGGCATCGGGCAGGCAATGGGATGGCAGTGGGCACTGGGCTCCAGGTCCCTTCTGATGCCACTCACAGTCACAGGGGATCTTGTGAAGATGCTGAGATGCCTCCAGGACTCTGCCAGGTCACTGTGTGCATTCAGCATGGTCCTGTTTATCCAACAGCGCCAGGGCACTCAAGCCCTTTATGAGGGTGAGTTATACCATGTTTACTGGCTGGTGTGTGATGCTGTCAGCCTGTGGGGCCCAGGCTGAGCTCCCCAAGGCCATGGGGTGAGCATCCAAGTGACCCACAAGCATGCGGCCTCCCTCGGGCTCCAGCTCTTGGCTCTCCACCAACCTTCCTCCTAATAATTTTGCCTAAATGCTTTGCAAATCAGCCAGCAACCAATTTATCCCTGAAGTATTTTGGAGATGTCACTGCGAGAATGTTAATGGCGCATGATTCAGCGGGTCCGGCGAGCTGGAACATGTGCGGCCATAGAGCAGGCGGATGCGGGTGGGCGCTGGGACAGCAGGCAGGGGGACAGGGATTTGTTAATGGTGGGTCATCCTGGCCCTCAGACCCTGCTTCCCGCTAGGCCTGCTTGGCAAACCAGGGGAAGAGACAGAGCCATTGAGCTGGCAAGAATATCGTGCTTAAAACTTGTTATTTTTGGATGGAGTTTCCAAGCCCCCTCTCCCCTCGTGGCGTTAAACACGGTTGTTTATTGGAGCTGACAGAAACACAAGCAGTTGTCAGTTGCTTCTGCAAGAGTTGTGTCCCCCAGCAGTGGAAGGAGCGTGAGGGAGCTGATGACTAATACAGCGTTGAGTTTTATATGCTCCCAGCTAACGGGTCCCATATGTTCCCCTCTGCAACCCGAAGGGAGTGCGGCTCGTTTGGCCCCAGGGCAGGAAGCCTCGTTGGCTCCAAGGCTCCCAGGAACTGGCTACAGAGCCGGGGCAGGGGGCAGGGCCGGGACCAGGAGATGCCGGCTCTGCCCCTCACACCTGAGCACGCGTCCTTCCTGCTGTGGCAGCCAGAGCCGTGCTGTGGTGTGTTGGTGCAGCCCAGACCTTGGGAGGAATATTGGGAACGTGCGTATTGGCAGCTCCAGGACTGGTGCTGCTGGCGAGCTTTGTGGGCAGCACTCAGCCAGATTGGGAAGATTTATGAAGAGATCAAAAAGTCTCCAGTCTACCCCAGGCAATCTGGATCTGCTACTCTGCAAGAGACCATCGTGATCTAATTGATGCCCTTCACTCGGAGCTGTCTCTCAGAGCATGTTGGGAGGACCCAGCAGCAGGGGAAGTGGTGTTTCCTCAGCAAGCTGCTGTGTCATTAAAACAACCTGTTGGCTCTCACAAATCATGCTCAATAAATCTGTGTGCAGCTTTATTGCAAGAGAGATTATGAGATCCTGGGGTGCAGTTAAAGCCCACGTGAAGCACATGTAGGCCACATCCTCCCTGGGCAGGTAAGTCCATGCTCCTGGTTGCACATTCCCACATGTGGGTGCTGCCCACCCGGGTGCCTGGCTTTGGAGCAGCGCAGGAGCTCTCTGGAGGAGCAGAGGCACTGTAAGGTGATCACACATTCTGAGTGAAGGAGTGAGTAGTAGGAAGACCATTGCCTCTCCAAACAGCTGTCTGGGGCCTGTGAAGTGCTCCCCACACTTTACTCTGAGGTCTTGCTGCCAGCACATCTGCTCCCTCCCCTGCCCTTTACCAGACTTGGCAGCTTGTCACTCCTCGGGGCAGCACCTGGGAAGTCTGGCACACAGGCACAGCTATGGGCTGATGCAAATGGCTGTGTAAACAGGTACGTGGCATGTCCCTGAGTGGCTGACTCTGGAACTAATTCCCCAGTCTGGGAGAAGTTTGGCATCCCAACCGCTGGGAAATAAAACGCAGCCGTGTGGTGGCTGTATCTGTCCTGCACTGACTGACACACCAGCGCCTGGCGGCTGTGCCCAGGCTCGTCACCTGCTCCCTGGGCAATTCTGACCTTGTGTACTTTTAAACTCCAGGTGCAACCTGAGTCTAGAGCTGGCAAAACCAGCGGATGGTGAGGGTGAGGCTGGCAGCAGGAGCCTGAGACCTTTCCTGCAATGATGCCCTCGATACCCATCATTTCCTGGATGTGATGCCTTCAATACCCATCATTTCTTGGATGCCACAGGCCTGGAAGTTCAGGCTGGCGTGTACCACGGCTGTCCTGTCTGCTCTTGACTGGCTCTTGGAGGAGAGTTCCCCTCTGGGTGCTGCTTTTCTCTAGCGCTGATTCCTGTTTGACCTCGTCCCTGCTTCCCTGCAGAGGTGGCCCCAGTAGTGGTGCTTCCAGGGGTGAGCTGCCAGCCTGGCCCAGCACTGGAATTCCCATTGCCGTGTTTCCAGTGAGTTCCCATCTGTTACTTCATTCATGTGATTAATCTGCCAAAGAAATTCCTGTTGTAAACACAGCATTATCAGAATTTACTCCAGACTTGGCCCCTGGATTCCCTGCCAGCTTTTGCTGGAATTGCACTTCTGCTCCAGCAACACTTCAGTGCAAACAAACCAGCTGAAGACAGGGCGGGAGGCCACGGGGTGGGCTGGGGAGGCAGAGATGCTCCAGGTCAGCCCTGGGAAAGGCTGCGGGTGCGATCCTACAGGGATCAGCTGTTTGCAGTGCAGCAGGAGGCAGCGGAATGCCGGGGCCACTGGAATGTCATCGCATTCTGGAGCATGCCAGGAAAAAGACCTGTTGCAAATGCGACCGTATTCCCCTTCCCTGTCCGCACAAGTCTGGCAGCAGCAGTGCCCCTCACACCGGGAATCCCGATGGATGGGTCCCGCGCTGGGCATCCTGACACGAGTCCCACAGCACCGCCTGCTCGGTGTCCCCGCGGGCGGCGGCCGTGCCGGACGGGTCCCCACGCTCGATGTCACTCGTGGAGGGGTAGGACGGACAGGCGGACCCCGGAGGGGCCGGAGCTCGGGCAGTCGCGGGGACCAGGACTCGCGGAGCCGCGGGACCAGGGACGGACCCGCAGCGCTGCCTGCTGGCTTCTGGCCCGGCTGGTACCGGCCCGGGGGCCACCGCGCCGGGGGGACACGCACCTGCGGGAGATGCGCGGGGTGACAGCTCTGAGTGGGAGATGCAGGGGGACCCCCGCCTTGCATGGGAGAAGCGGGATCGCAGGGACCATCAGGAGGTGTAAGGGGACCCCCGCCTTGCATGGGAGAAGCGGGATCGCAGGGACCATCAGGAGGTGTAAGGGGACCCCCGCCTTGCATGGGAGAAGCGGGATCGCAGGGACCATCAGGAGGTGTAAGGGGACCCCAGCCTTGCATGGGAGGGCCCCAATCTCGCATGTGATTTGGGGGATCACAGTGAGCATCAGGAGCTGCGTGGGGACCTCTCCACGATTGTGCCCCATTTTGCCATTCTGAACTCTGGCCTGTCAGCATGACTTAGTGAGGGGGTTACAGGGACATCCAAAATGCTGCTTTTCTGCTGAAATAACTGTGTTTTGAATTGGGTTTTGAGGCAAAGGGCTTTTGAGAGGACTAGAGATGCTGGCAAGAACCAGTGCCACATCGACTGATAAAGCAAGTTCCAAGTAAGGTGGCAGGAGGGGGACCTAGGACTGTCCCTCAGGCACAGGTAAGGTGGGTCATGGACTGACCCTTGCAGGAGTTTCCCTCTTTAACTTGATGTTAAGAGTGATGCTTGTGGATGTGTGGTTGTGTGTACAGCTGTTTGTACCTACCAAAATCTCTGCTAATGCAAATAACCAAAAGGCTCCCAGTTGTTTATTTCCTGACCCGTCATGGCAGGGACAAAACACTGCAACTTGTCCCCCTGGAGGCTCTGTGTCCACTGTGCTGGGATCAGGATGCTCCACAGTCAGAGGAAGTCTCTCATGTAAGGTATTTCTCAAAAGACTTTTTCCCCCCCTGGAGCAGCTGTGGAATATTTCAATGTATAAAGTAATTTTTCTAGCTATTTTGTCAAAGAGGAGTTTTTAATATAGATTATCTTCTAACTTTATAGAGCTTTTATCTCTTTTTTCATCCTGTGGGGAAAAAAAGTAACTTCCCACTGGCTCCCCTGAGCAGCATTCCAGCTGGGATGGCTCTCCCACACCCGGCTCCATCCCACTGTCAGTGCAGTGTCCTCTGCATGATCTTCCCTGAGCCTTTCAGAGCCTTGGCGGGTGTTTATGCAGAGGGCACCGTAACCATTCCTCGCTGGTCATGTCTGGGGGAGATAAAAACCTACCCAGGCACAGCAAGTGGATGCCCTGCATCCAGCTGGGTCTCCATCCGTGTCTTCTCCGGGATTTAGTCCTGGTCTTTTTCTCCCTGCTGCTGCTCCTCTGAGAGGTGGGAATGGGTTCACAGTGAGCACCCAGAAGTGGGTGCTGTGGCCAGCTCATAAGCCCTCCTCCATCCTCACTCTTGCTCTTCCCTTGCCTCCTGCCTGCCGTGACAGCGGTCCCTGATTAAGGGGGGCTGGAAGGAGGTGGCTCCAGGGGTCCTATTCCTGCACGCTGATGGTGGGAAGATGTGGGCACAGGGCAGGATCCCAGCACGGCTCCCACAACAGTCCGCAGCCATCACTCGCGCGCGTGAGCTCTGTGTTTGTTTTTGTAATCCCTCTTTTTTTTTTAATTGCGATTTTAGCAGTGGTGAAAGGTGCTGGATTGACAAGCCGTGGAGACGGAAGGGCCTCTGGACTCCACTGAAGTTTACATTTACAAAGGACACAGAGAATAAATAGAAGACAGTGTTTAGAGTCCTCTGTAGACACTTCAGACTTGCTTATAATTCTGCAGCAATTCCATCACCTCCAAAGTGATTGATGCTCTCTATAAAGTCTCGCCTTAAAACATTTTCCTATGTGTCAGGGGAAGAAGTTTATTACACTTTACTGAAAGGGCAGGATTTGTATTGAGCTCAAGGCTGAGTCCTTCCCAGCCCTATCCTCAGGAGAAAAAATAATCAGAGTGCTGGAAAAAAGGAGCCTGACCCAAGGCAGACGTGTGGTTTGTGGTTAGCCAGGTCGAGTGCCGGGTGTGGGGATGGAGCTCTCCCTGAGTGCTCCAAACAGGGCAGGAGTAACAGATTTTCATCAAATTGTTGTTTTCTAAAATCTTACATTTTCCTTCAGTGGAAACATGAGATGCATCTGCTTTTGACAAAGAGCAAATCATTTTTTTCATTCAATCACCAAATACATTGGGAAGAGACTGCTTTGGGTTGGAGCTGCTTGTGTTCTGATAAAAGTACCAGAGATCACAGGCTTTAGGTCTAAATTTCATTCTGTATTTCCACTGGAGGAGTTGTTTTGGTTTGGTTTTAGTATGGAAAATTCAGGGCAAGGTAATGCTTTTTCTCCCTGTGCCAGGGCATTCCCAGGGCTGTGGCACCATGGGTCTCTGTGGGGAGCTCAGCTGCCCTGATGCACTTGCAGGAAGACAGTGCAGGTGTTTTGGGAGCTTGGATGGGTTCTGAGGTGCTGGAAGCAAGGTGTCCCTTCCCACACAATGCTGCCATGGGTCTTGGTGCTGCAGGGGGGCTGTGGGATGCCCGGCTGGGCTGGAATTGGGAACTCCCTGCTTTAAAAGAAAAGGAAAATCTATGTTCGGGGTCACTGGGTAATGGAATCATCCAGAACGGACACAGATTTCACCTTGGCAAACGTCGGGATACCTTGGGGATGTTAATTTTATAAACCATCTGAAAATAGCTCACATCTTACCCCCCAACACTGGCTCTGGACAGACCCCAAAGTTTGCCCAGTGTGGCAGAAGACATGTCAAGAGCAATGAATAAAAACAGCGGAGTGTGTGGAGCCTGTCAGGAGAAATAATTCTCCTTGGCTGTGTCCTGGGCTGGGGTTGGCTTTGGGAGGAAAGCACTGACTAACACCGGCGGTTCCACAGGGATTGCTTCCAGTCCCAGCTGATTCCCTGGACAGAGGGATGTGACCCTGGGGAGCAGCGGAGCTGTGTGGAGCATCCTCAATCCCAGCCATGGCCAGGGTTGCCGCCCCTGTGTGGGCAGGACAGTCTCCCAGCCTCTTTTCTGGCCTCTCCTGACTTCTGGAAGTGGAACTTGGGATTAATCCAAGTCTGCTTATTTCTACAGGCTCATAATGGTTGGACTCAATGGTCTTAGAGGTCTTTTCCAACCTTAATGATCCTATGTTTCTATAAAACTCTCAGGAAGGGCAAAAAATGGGTGTTTTTGTGTGGCATATCAGGCTGCTGTAAGCACCAGATCCCCTTTCTTGCCCCTCTGCCAAGCAGTTTCTCCATGCAGGTGAGCCAGGCTGATGTGAGCATCAGAAGTGGACAAGGTCCACCTGCCAGGGCTCCCCACATCCCGGGGTGCTGACATTCACTAACCTGAGGCTTCCTGCAGTTCATTTGTCTCTAATACAGCAGCTGATAAAATACCCAGTTTCTTTAAATGCTTGTTGAACAAAGTCAGTCCATGTTTCCAGTAGATCAACAGCACACGCAGAGCCCTCTGGCACTGGCTGTGGAAATACAGAGCAGATGCTGTGAGAAGACAATGTTTTCTCAGTTGCATTTTATTTGCCTGGAACAAGAAGTGCTTGGTGGCCTTTGGTGGTGGCACTGGTATCACCCTGTGCCTGTCTGGTTGATGGGCTGGATCTTTGCATCAGCCTCACTCCTGGCTCTTAGACATCAAAGCGGGGGTGCTGACAGTGCTGGTGGGAGCTGGGATGTCTTCCACCTTCTCTGGAACATCCTGGGCTGGATGCTGCTGCGCAGCCGTGGCCACTGGTGCTGATTTATCACTGGACCCACTGGCAAGGAATTAGCTGTGTCTGCCTACATTTAATCTCCAGTTTGATTTTTTAACGAGAATCCAATGTCAGTTCAGTTAATTGTCTACTAAAGACCCTGCTCCTTCCCTGCTTTCATGCTAAATTCACCTTTTCTTCTTTCTTTCTGCAGTGCCCTCAGGTAAAAGACAAATGGCAAAATATAAAAAATGATCCGAGTCACTTAATTTGAACCAGAGGAGACAATAACAGTCTGGAGGCAATGCTGGATTTATCTTTTCTCTCCGATGGAGGCCCCTCCTCCAGTGACGGCTGTCGGAAGGTGGGAGCAGCATCTGAAGCAAATTGAGGGTAACCTTTCATTCTGCAGGGATCTTCCAGCAGGGTTTGCCGGTCCCAGGGACATCTGCAGCCCTCATGTTGGATTTTGGCAGCCTCTGAGCCCATTGTCAGCCAGTTCCATTGCATTAACTGGTAATGGATAGAGAGATGTCTGCCAAGTCAGCCCATGCATGGGGAGCCACAGGGGGCTGGGAGTTCTGGCCACGGGCACGGGGATGGCGACAGAGCTTGGGCAGCTCTCAGCTGCGGACTCACATTTAGGGCCTTTCCAGAGTCTGTTTATCCACCCCAAACTGCAGCACTTTTTCTTCTCTGTCCTATTTTCCTCCAGGGCTGAGCGGGTGTGTGCGGGTGCCTGGGCAGCCATCCGGACCCGACTCAGGGAGGAGCTGGGAAAGCAATTAGAGTCTCGCCCTGCCTGCTAATTCAGAGGGATTTTTTTCCTTCTTGTGTCCAACAACATAGAAAAATGAGAATGATGCATATCAAAAAGAGGAACAGGGAAGCTTGACCTCTGGCTTGTGAGCTGTTGGGCCAGCAGCTCAGCAATGAGAAGCCAAATGTCGGGCTCATGATGCTTGTACTGCATTCAGTGTTTAGGGGTTTGTTAATTAGTTTTTCCAAGTTTTGAGGTGCTGGACTGTGCATCAGTCTGGCTTGGTCAGTGTTACAAACTCACTTTTATGTCCATGCTGATTCTACACCAATTCCTGCCCTCCTGGCCACTCCCTTCCCTTCAGTTTTCCAGCTCATTTTCTGATTTATGATCAAAATCATACAGTGACCAAGGATTCTGATCAGGATGCTTTATAAAACCTTTAGTTGCATTTCATAACCTCTTTCCCTAAATCACCTTCAGTGTGTTTAGAAACTTCCTATCCCCTGTTTCCTCTTTTGGGGTTGTGCTCTGCATGGCCAGGAGTTGGACTTGATGGTCCTTGTCGGTTCCTTCCATCTCAGCATACTCCGTAATTCCATAATTCTTTGCTTTGTCATGCCTCAGCAGATGGAAGGACAGTTCAGTGAAGTGCCAGCCCCATCCCTGACCATGGGAAACAACCACACCTGCAGAGGCTCAGGTGCTCTGGAGGGTGCCCGTCAGTAGGTTCAGGGTCTTCACAGAATCCCTGCTGTGTCCTGCACTGAAGCCCTGATACGTCCCTGCTCCTTTTTTTTTTTATTTTTAGGAGATTCCTGCAGCTCTTGCTGCCTTTCAGGGATTGTTTGTTTGGTTTTAGCACAATATAAGCAAACTGGAGATTGCAGGAAATTGCGGTGCCCTCAGCAAAGTGCCTGACTCCTATGGAGGAGCGTTTCCACACAAATAGTAACGACGAAGTAATGGTTTCATCCCCTGGGATGCGAAATGTGCACAGATACATTTTATCCAGTAGATCAACAGCTATTAATTTTCATCCCTCAGATCCAAGCCTCTTTCCCAGGAAGTTCAGCTGTGGGTGGCTCCGGAGGCTGCGGGCGCTTTGGACAAGGAGCTGTAAGAGTCTGCCCTAAGCTGCCTGCTCCCTGCTCCACGTCCTGCTGTTCCATTGCTCCCTGCTCTGCTCTCCATTGCTTCCTGCTCCATCTTCCATCCTTCATTATGCCATGCTCCCTGTTCCCCCACTGTAGGCTCAGGAAAGGAAAGGAAAGGAAAGGAAAGGAAAGGGAAGGAAAGGGAAGGAAAGGGAAGGAAAGGGAAGGAAAGGAAAGGAAAGGAAAGGAAAGGAAAGGAAAGGAAAGGAAAGGAAAGGAAAGGAAAGGAAAGGAAAGGGAAGGGAAGGGAAGGAAGGGAAGGAAGGGAAGGAAGGAAGGAAGGGAAGGAAGGGAAGGAAGGAATTCGGAAGGAAGGAAGGAAGGAAGGAAGGAAGGAAGGAAGGAATTCGGAAGGAAGGAATTCGGAAGGAAGGAATTCGGAAGGAAGGAAGGAAGGAAGGAAGGAAGGA
>NW_024582078.1:4326162-4326862 GCF_017639235.1 Corvus kubaryi | reverse complement strand
AAGGAAGGAAGGAAGGAAGGAAGGAAGGAAGGAAGGAAGGAAGAAGAGGAAGTGGAAGTGGAAGTGGAAGTGGCTGGAGGGAGGCTGGTAAAAGCTTCTGTCCTGGGATTTTGGCTGCTGGCCTGGTACCAGCAGGGATTTGGATTGCCTGGCTCGGGCTGAGCACAGCGCAGTGCTGTGGGGGCTGTGGGGGCTGTGGGGGCTGTGTCAGTGCCAGAACATCAGCAGCAGAACATGGCCCTCCCTGTGTCACTTAGGGGAAGCAGAAAAACAAACCAACCCAAGATAATGGCCAAAACATTTTCTGGGGGTTTGCAACTTCCTAACTTTATTTTTAAAAGAAGGAAAAAAGTCAATTTTCTCTGTCAGAGTGCTGCTATCATCATGCAATGGCACTTAGGAATATTATAAACGATGGTGTCAGTTTATAGGGCTGGAGACATTTTCTGGTGGCTTGCACAGCTTCCCTCTCCTCGGTGAGCTGGAAGCAGGGCAGGATGGCCAGGATGAGCCTGGGAAATGAGGGATAATCAGAAGGGTTTGTGCAGACATTGGGGATTCCCATCTATGCCCCAGCTCCTTCTAGCAGCTGAGGAGATGAGTTGCTCCCTGTTCCCTCCTCAGCCACAGGCATCGCTTGCCCTGGCCGGTGCGTGCAGCCAAGGTGGGATGATTCTGAGTCCTGAAACCTCCCCGGCAA
>NW_024582078.1:4295582-4326062 GCF_017639235.1 Corvus kubaryi | reverse complement strand
CCCGGTCTGGTCCTCATTTTCTCCCACCTCAGCACTTTCTCTGCCTGCAGCTCCGTCAGCTGGCAGGCTGTAAATCAGAGCCCAGGCTTGTGTGGCCGGGCTTTGCACAGCCAGCGCAGCCGAGGGAGACGCTGTTTTGGAGGGGTGGGGAGGAATTATCTCGGCAGCAAAGGAAACCACCCCGCGTGTGTTCTCTGCTGGCCCTTGCTGCACACTCTGTTACACTCCCCTACACAGGCACAGCTGCTGTGTGAAGGATTTTTCCCTGCAGCAGAACATCCCCGCTCCGGGCGTTGCCGGCTCAGAGCCTGGCGTGCGATGCCCGAGGACGGATGCGCCTCTCCTGCCGGAGGTGCCTGGGAGGGCATCCACCGTCTCTGCTCCTTCTGTGTTCTCGGAAATGAATGGGTCTGCTCCATGCCTGCTCTACAATGCTGTACGCCCCCCAAATCTACTTTGTTCTGCATATTCAGGGCTGCAAAACACGTGCTGGAGCTGGATTGCTGGCACTGCGGTTCCTTACCTGACAGACGGAGCGTGTAAGGCACACCCTGCAATGCTCTCACATGGAGCGGCAGAGGATTTATAAGATCAGTACGTGACTGACAGATAAGGGACTCCCACAGAGCAAAGACAAGAGCAGGGGAACCACAAAGCTCTGAGCTTGGACCTGAATCAAGGAATTCACAGCCCCTCTTGTTCAGGCAGGTTCTAGCAGAAAATTTGCCAGGTCAACCAAATGCCATAAAAACTTTCTTGAGTAAGGGTTGGGGCAGAGATGGGTTTATAAAAAACACCCACCAATAGCCCCGTGTCCCACCCTGGTATTTATGAGATGCACATGGAGGGTGTTGATAGCAGAGGCATTTTTGTAATTCAGTAAAACAGAAAAAGAGATTCCTCTTGGTGAGGCGGGGTGGTGACTTTGAACGCATCGAGGGCAATGAAGGAGATCATTCCATTGTTCTAAGATTTCCATAACTCACAGTGCTTAAGCACATAAAAATGTAGACATTCTGGCAATAAACTTTGGGTAATATTTGAATATGAATCAAAAATCTCTCCCTCGTGCTCCCCTCCCCCTTGTTCTGCCTTTTGTTGTTGCTGCAGGCGCTGCCCCCCCCGCTCGCCCACTCCACCCCATGGCCTCACGAATGGAAAAATGTCTTCAGCAGAAACCTCCCAGCTTTTCATTCTCTAATCTGCAGCATCTGTGCCCAGCCCCGATGCTCCTGCGGGCGGCCACGGCCCGGTCTTCCCGCAGCTCACACTCACGAGCACGTGCAGGTTGAGCCTCTCTTGCCAGGCAGCTCAGCTGGTGGAGCACTGGCCCCACCAGCCTGGCCACGCTGTAGTGGTGTCAGCTGTCACCTCTGTGCATGGGGCTCCCACCACCCGGGCAAGGCCACAGTCCCTCAGGCTGAAGCAGTGCAGGGCACCCCATCATCAGGGCGACTCATCACAACCCAGGTGTCTGCCCACTGTTTGCTGTCCTTGACCAGCCAGAGAGATCAGGTTTGGGTTTGTTTTTTTTTTTTTTTTTTGTCTTGCCCTATGTTTTTAGCCTGCTCCAGGGATGAAAAATCCAGAGCCTTCAGCCTTGCTAATGGAGCCGTGGTACCCAGTGCTAGGCACGTGGCAGCGATGGTACAGAGTGGGAATTTCACAATGCTTCATGTCTGAGTCATCACACTCCACCTGAGAGGCCGGCTCCCAGCAGACTTCGCACTGCACCTCTGGGGCTTGTTCCTTTTTGTATTTCCCTTTTTCCTCTCTCTCTTTTTTATTTTATTTTTTTTTTAGCGAACAACTTTATTTCCCACTTTGACATTTTCCAGACCCACCTGGGAGCCTGCTTGCCAGAAGGAGAAATGGCACAAGAGGAAATACATCTTCACAGCCTCGAGAGAGGAGAAGGTTGGAATCCGAGTCCATAAACAGTGTTGCTGTGCAGTGAGCAAAGACAGAGCAGGTTGGGCTCTGGAGAGTGTAACTCCACCTCTGCTGCTCCACTGCCAATTAAAAATACAGAAGAGAAGTGGAGCTTGTTTGTTTTTCCCTCTTGGACTGGGGACACTGTGCAAGGAAAACCCCTCTCACAGACTGCGGAACTTTTGTCCTGGGAACCTTCTGGGACATGCAGTGGCTCCGACCTGGCCTGGCTGGCTGGGACCTGCCAAGAGCCACGAGGAAGCACGGACAATACCCGTTTCTGCCCCAAACCATCAGCCCAACTCCTTCCACTACCATGAGTGTGGCCACCAGTGCACAGCCCTGTCCTTGTCCCCAGCTGTGAGCTATGTTCTCCTCCTGCCACCTGCCCTGCCACTGCCCTGCCTCTCCCGCTGCCTGCTGGCAGGGAGGTTCAGCTTAAATTAAGCAGCACTGCAGAGGGTTTAACTTTGATTTAAACATGTTTTCTCTGGATTTGAAGAAGGCAGGTTAGAGCGGTGGTTACTGGGGGATGGCAGTGAGGTGCTGTGAAGCTGCTTCTGGGCATGGTCACATCACCTGCCAGCATCCATGCTGATGGCTCAGAAAAAGCACAAAAATCAATCTGAGAGACACTGGTGCTTTATTTTATAATGCTGAATGCCTGATCTTGATTAAAGCTCCTTCCCAGTGTTGCTAATGCTGATACCTGGTAAGCCAGGGCTGTCCCCGGTGGTGAATTACACAGGTACAGAGCATCATTTACTCTCCCACCTTTACTCACCAGTGCACAGAGCATTTTTCTGTTCCTGAAGTTTCCAGGATAACCTGTGCCTTTGTTATGGCCAACACTGGAATGATGGATATGACCCGGTCAGGGAGGAAGCGCTGCTGGGGCTCCCGCAGCCCATCCCCACAGCCCTCACCCTCCTGCCCCACCACAACTTTTATCCCTTCACCTTTTATTTCCAACTCACTGAGCAACAACTGTCATGTTTATACTCTTACCCCCCAGTCCTACTCTGCTTCAAGGATTAAGCTTTCATCCTTCATTATGAGCTTCTCCCCTAGGCAACACTTTCCACGAAGAAAAAGGAATTTCTGGGATTTTGCTTTTAAGAGATTAAGTTACTAAGCATGTGTGTGTTTGCGCCAAAGCGAGGAGCTTTCCCACACACACGGGTGATCTCACATCCTGGGGCAATGTAGCAAGTGGGGTGGCGGGGGACAGGTCCCTGGGTGCTGCCTGTCCCTGGCAGCTCATGCCCTTCCTCCCCTTGCACTCCCACATCCTCCTCTCCCATCAGAGTGGTGCTGCTGGTGGGACACCCACGAGGGTGCCCCCTGTGGTCACCCCTCTAGGATGAGTGGTACAGAATGGGCATCCCTGGGGACCTGGGAAAGGAGGAGCCTCATCACTGCTCCCCGTTTTGGGGGCCACTGCCATGGCCCTGCCACTTGAGCCAGAATCGCCAAATATTGGGTGCTCCTTCATGAGGCTGAGTTGTGGCTTTCCCTGTCCCCAGCACCATGAGGGTGCTCCTGGGGGGCCCATGGCCTGGCAGAGCTGGGACCCACGTCCTTTGCCTGTGGAGCAAGCTTTGACCTCGCTGTGCTCTTGCCCGTGCTTACACGAAACCTCAGCTACTTGCAGGGAGTTGATACCACGCCTGGAGGCTTGGCGTTCCGAGGGTTTGGCTGCACAGTAAGTGTTGAACAAGGTTGTGCTTTCATTGGCAGCGGCTCTTGTTATTAAATCCTTTTCAGGAGCTCATCTAAGCCCAACTAATTAACATAAGGGAAGCACGACAGATAATGTCAACCAACCAAAATAATCCAAATGTGTAGTTACAACAGGGAAGACATAAACACAGCCCTGGAGGAATAACTTCTGCATGTTTAGCGTCAGCATCTGGGCTGCTGCTGCTTAGCAAGCACTCTAGTTCTGCTGGGAAATAACTGAGGGAAGGTCAGGTGCAGCCTCTGAAAAATCCCAGCCCTAGCCAAGCCCTCAGGCACTCAGGGATGCTGATGTGAGGCTGCTCAGGGGATACTCAGGGACATGGCCCCGACGCAGGCGTGGGGGGAGCAGAGGCAGAGCCCCCTGAGAGCCGGGACATCTCCACCCCTCTTCACATCAACCGGTGGATGAGCAACGGCTTCACCCGGTGAGTCACGGCACTGAGTCAGACCTTGCGCATCCTCCGTGCACTAAGTGCTGCTTATTCGATGTGTTCTCAGGGACAAGACAAAGATGAGTTCCTAGAGAGACAAGAAGCTTTTCCCCTGCTTCAACTGTAGCCAGTACATGCAATAATTAACAATTAAATACATGACCAGCTTGCTGCTTTGCTGCCAGAGGAGCTGCCATGATCCTGCTGTTGGGAAACTAAACGATTCTTGCTTTCCACTGCTTCTTGACAAGTTGTTTTCAACTTAGAAGTCAATAAACAAAACTAGTAGCTTCTGCCGAGCTTAGCTGGAAAAGAACATTGAAAAACGGCTCTCAGTGGCACTGGAAGCCCAAGCACATGCAGCCTTCAGAGCCCCCACCAAAATACCCTGAGCAGCAGGTCTGTATCACACATGCAGACACACACTATTGTGGGTATTAAAGAGCCTAAATCTGATTAAAGCCTTTCTATCCCCACCAGTGGTCAATTCCAGAAACCAGCTGACCCAGGAGGCTGAATTCATTTCATCCCCAAAGTCTAATTAAAGCCATTAGTGTATTCCTTGTCTTTCTGATAAGATCAAAGCATTCCAAGAGCCAGGCATTACCTTATTTTCAAGACAATTATACAACGTATAGCATCGATTTATTCTGCCTCCAGCTGTACACATTTATCTCTGTCTATCATCTGGTAATCAGTACCATCAGACACAGCCCAGCCCGGGCTCTCAGCTGACAAGTGCTTGCACTTGCCAGGCCGGGTTTCTTTGACACCCTCACCTCAAACTAACGCCCGAGGCAGTGCCTGGTGTCCAGAGCCCAGTGCCCACAGCCACGGTGGGACATGGGGCACGTCCAGGCTACCGCGGTGGTGTTGGGGTGGCCACGGTGACCTGTGCCTGTGGCACGTGCCACAGCCATGGAGAAGTCGGGGTACCAACCTCCCCACAAGGTTGGCCCTGGGTCCCCTCCTCCCTGCTGTCCCCGCCTGCCCCCACACAACCCCAGCTTCAAGCAGGGGTGTGTGGCTGCAGATCCATGGATGTCCTTGCCTTGGGGACCCCGTGCTGTCCCGAGGTGCTCTGCCCAGCCCAGAGCTGCCGTGACTCACAGGGACCGCCGGCTCAGCCCCACCAGCGGCCAGGCTGTGGGGCAGCAGCCACGGGGTGCTCTCCCCTCACATAAACACCTCTCCAGCAGCTCACGGCCCCTACAAGAGCCGAGCTGTGAATTTTCATCTCTCAGCTAATCAACTCGCTTGCTAGTCCAAACTTGTCAGGAGCTTTATCCCTGCCCTGCCAGCCTCCTCCCGGCCCACGAGTGACAGAAGACGTTCCCATCCCTCCCTGAGACACATCCAGCTGCTACAAAAACAAACATCCTCCCGCTGGTGATTCCTCCTCGTCAAACAGTCCTGACCCTGGTTCCCTCGGGAACATCTGCACTGCGCCCGTGCCCGGCCGCCGGCACATCCCGAGTCGCCGGCAGGGAAGGGCGATGTTTACGGAGGGGACGGCAGAGCCGTGTTCCTGCCTAAGCCATGGCTTTATTAATTGCCGGTTCTCCTTATTCCTCTGTGACAAAAGATGAATCACCCGGCCCAGGCCGCGCTGCCTGCGAGGCTCCTGCAGACGAGAGGCAGCTGTGTCCCTTTGCTGTGCCCGGGAAGGACGGGCTACCCCAGCCTGGTGCCATCGTGATCTGGACAGGTTGCACACCAAGGGATTCCCAGGAACCCACCCAAGAAGCTGCTGTGGGCTGTAGGGGAGACAGTGGGACAGGTCCTGCCCCCTGCTCCCTCATGGCCAGGCCGTGTCTCTGTCTTGGTCTATTTTGTCACTGTGTGACCTTGCATTAAACACCCTTAGTACTGTGCCTGGCTCAAAATGTGCCCGTGGGCAGCTGTTCCTCCAGGACACCCTACAGACACTGCCCTTCGCTTCCACTCACCAGGGTTTACTTAGGGTTTGCAGCTCTCCCAGCTCGCAACCATCAGACACCGTCTTCCCATTTCTGGCACCTGGCTGTAGGTGCTGGCAGCAGCAGATCCATCCTGGGATGGGATGGGAGGCAAGCAGGGAGCACTGGGCACTGCTGGGCAGCACAGGGACTCCAGAGGGGTCTCTGCCCATGGCATGTGGGCACCAGGTGAGTTTGTGCCCAGGCCCAGTGAACCTGCTGCTCCTCCAGCTCTTCGCGAGCAGCACATGGAGCTGTGGCATCAATGTGTAAACAGCTCTTTGGACTCCACACGAAAAAATTCCCCTATTGCTTGCAGAGCAGGATGAAGGCAATCAGAATCAGCTCTTCAGCTCGATACCCTTGTCTGTAAGGCACTCAAGAGCTGCTCACCCTGTGGGAGGGCAGTGCAGGGGACCAGTGCCTGAGGTGGGGAGCTCTGCAGATCCCTTCCTGACCTGGGACCAGCAGCGAGCTGGGACCTGAGCAGCTGCCTTGGATCCTGCACTGGCTTCAGCTTCCAAAGCATCCCCGATGCAGGGTGGCTCTCCACGGAGATCAGCAACTGCCCAGCCCACCCTGCGGGCTTGCTCAGAGCAGAGCTGGCCCTCACCACCCCTCAGAGCCACCCCTCAGCCAGGGCTGACTCCAGGCATGCAGCACGTGGGATCAGCGGCCCAGTGAAGCTGAAATTGTGCAGCCGTGGGGGAATGTTTTCATCTGGACCCTCACTGATTCCTAATTGGTTGGTGTTTCAGGTACATCTACAAACACCGTTGCAGCCATGCACATGGATTTTTTGAAATCCTACCTGCCCCGAGCAGGTACAGACCCTTAGGGACGAGCAGGGGATCCAGCATGGAGCAGCACCAGGAAAAACACGGCAGAAGGATGTACAAACTGGAAGCAGAGAACTGCAACAGAAGCACGTGGTGTCTCAATATCCAAATCTACCCCTGTGTGTGCTACTTTCCCTGTCTTCATACCGAAAGAGATGATTGCCCTGAAAGTGATTTTCCCAGATCCTTTAACCTGCTGCTCCGGCTGCCGCGGTGGGTTGTTCCCGGGCTGGCAGCTGCCGGGTGATGGGGCCGTGGCGCTGAGTGCGGCGCCGCGCCGGCGCCCAGGGGTTATCAGCAGAAGTGGCCGAGGCGGAATTAGCGGGGCAGGGAAGTGGGGTAAGCAGAGCTCAGCTTCTTGGCATGTTTGCTTGTGCTAAACCTGCAGCATGAAAACTTTTCACAACAACACTCAGCGCTTGAAGCCTTCCTTGGCCGCGTGCACCCCGGCGGAGGGCGAGAGCCAGGGCTGGGTTGCGCAAGCGAGCCGTGTCCACGGGCACCGCGGGTCGGATGGCCCCGAGCTGGTGCTCAGGCTGAATGCACGCCAAAGCAAAAGAGCTTTTTCTGACAGAAAGTAGGTCGCAGCATTTGGGGGCAACCACGCTTCCCGGATGATTCCCTGTGATAGGGGTGCCCGGTGATAGGGGTGTCCTGCAACAGGGATGCGCTGTGATGGACCTGCCCTTCGGTGCCCTTCCCTGCGATGGGGGAGAGCAGCGGCGGGGCCCGGCCCGGGTGCGGCGCTCCCGCTGCCCAGCGCGGTCTGCGCGAAGCGGCCGCGGAGCGGGTCCGGGCGGGGGCAGCGGGCGGGGAGCGGCCCCGGCCCGTTCCCCTTCCCGCTCCCCTTCCCGTTCCCGTTCCCGGGTGCCGGTCGCCCTCCAGCGGCCCCGCTGCGCCGCGCACCGGGCGCGGGACGAGCCCTTCCCGGGCTGCAGTGAGGTGCCCGCTCCTGAGCATCCCTGCCCGTCCCTGAGCTCCTCGTCATTCTCCTAGGCTGCCTTGAGCTCTCCTGCCCGGCCCGGGAGCGTTGGAGGCAGGGTGGGGATCAGGGGGTGCAGCCCCGGCTCCGCCCGGGGGCAGAGGTGGCTCGGGACAGCGCTCCCGGCAGTGCCCGCAGCCCATGTGCAGAGGGTGGCCAATCCCCAGGCCCCGTCTTTGTCCCACACAAATCCCTGGGCTCCCTCCTCGCCTTCCATAGACCCTTGGCCCCCCTCCGTACCCCCCACAAAACCCCCATTTCCCCTCCTCGCCCTGCTCAAACCCCGGGCTCCTCTCCTCGCCCCGCACACGCAGAAACCGAACTGGCACGGATGCGTTTTAGGGGATGAAGGAATGCCTTGTGCCCAAGGAACTGACTCCCTCTCCCCTGCACAGAAACCGGCTGCGAGCGGGCACCAGGACAAGGATCAGGACTGGCTTCGGGTCATGCCACTAAAGCCGGCGCCAGCCTCGCCCCATCCGGGACTGGGATACCGCCCGTGCTCAGCGCACACCGCGGCGTGTCGGAGGCACGAGGAACCAGCACGGAGGTGTTTACCCAAAGGTTTGTCAGCATTCCATGCTTGGGCAAGGACCCGCCACCGCCGCTGCTATAAAAAGCCATCAGGGCTGTGGCTGAGCCACACCAGCTCCCGTTCCTGTCCGGGCAGCGCTCCTCACCTCCGGCTGTCCCGGGCAGGAAGCAGCACCAGTTCGGTGGCTTTCGGCTGGTACCAGCACTGGCACGGCCTCGGGGATGTCATCACGCCTGGAGAGGTGAACAAAGAGCTTCTTCCCAGGCTGCTGCCAAACCTGTTCAACTGAACTGATGTAAAGATAAGGAAATCAGGTCACTGTTGAGGTACATTAGGGAGACTCAGGAGCTGTGGGCTCTGCCCGGCAGGAGGGCAGGGAGGCACCCGGAGCACCCCCAGCTCTCCAGGGCAGACGGCTGATGGTTCTGTGCATGGACTTGCTGCACGCCAGACCAAGCGGCTTTTCCTGCAGCCAGGGTCTGTTCCCAGCTGTATCCCGTGACATAACTGAGCTACACTCCTCAGCAGCAGAGGGAATTCCTGTGAGTCTGTATCCTGTCTGAACCATCAGCAGGGGACTGGGGTATCTCCTTCCCCCCAAACCCCAGAGAGTTCATTAATAGGAAGCATTATCCATTCAGTATTGTGACACTGCGGCAAAGAGGTACTCTAGGAAAACTGTTTTTACTTAAAAATACATAAAAGCCAGAGCTGTCTGGAGCATCCGGAGTGTGCTGTGCCACCTGAAGCACACACTGCCCCAGGGCCCCTCCCAGCTTACAGCACCAGCAGCTGCAGGTGGGTGGAGATGGAGGAGCAATATGCTCAGGCTGCAGCAGCCACGACTGCTCAGGATCCACTGTACTCCCACGAAATTTGCTTTCTTCTGACATTTTGAAGCTTCCATTAAAGCTCCAGGTTCCAGGTGAGCACAGATGCCCAGGTACCACCACCAGGACTGTTTCCTGCTGGGCAGCCCCAACATCAAACATTTCCTTAAGCAATTTGCACATCTTAAAAATAAAATCCTTTATTGATAATACGAATGTTTAACATGTCTAATGCCATCAGCTATAAAAATGATTAAAGAGTTCAGCTTGGTACATTTGGCTTTACAAATTTACAAGTGTTAATGAACTAATACTAGTGTTATATGTTTTGCACTTCATTATACTCCATTAGCCAGTGACAAACTCTGCAACAATGTCTGCTTAGGACACATGAGTTAGAGAAGAATATTTAGTTGCTTCCACACAGAATCTACATCAACAGTTAAATACTAACTCTAAAAGTCTTGCTGAATTAGTTGGATCCATTTTAATCCCTTGTGCTTAGTTTCTTTCAGAAGTTAGTCTACTAGCAAAAATACATTCTTTTGCATACCCCCTGCCCACATTATATTTTAGAAGAAACAGTACTCAGTGCATTTGCTATTAGACTTCATCATAGTATCTCTCTCTCTAGAGCTATCAATAAAGAAAGGGGATAATACCAGTCAGATTAATGAAAAAGCAAAGAAACTCATTAAAGCAGTGTATACAAAAGCCTCACTTTTCAATCAAAAGGGATACATGGGCGAAAATGCATCTGCCCATCCATTTTTACATTTATTCTCAGCAAGAGGAAAAAAATCTGCTGTGGAGACTTAGTTAAAAAAGTAATAAATGTGCTTCCAAAAGAGTCGCTGCCCACTTAGCTCTGGCTGCCTCTGTTCCCCTGCTGCCAGCACACAGACTGCTCCACAGGATTAGGAAAAACAGCCCATAATACCACTACCCAACAGGCTACTAAAAGGTCTCTGCAAACCTCTAAACCCCTGCCATGGCTGTGTGGGGTCAGTCCAACAGCCACCTCAGAGCAGCACAGAGCTCCAATGTCCTACGGAATGAGGCTCAAAGCCCAAAGGAACCTCTGCCATGGACAGTTCTGCACCCTCCCATGGCACAGGGGTGGATGTGGTTTCCCCACAACAAAGGGATTTTGTCTGATGAAAACAGTGAAAATTGGCAGAGGAGAATGTGTCTGTGGCAGTGGAAGCTGTGCTCTGTGCAAACATGACTCTGCTGCCGAGGGAAGTGCTAAACGCTGGATGACACCGAGCAGCAAGTCCAGTTTCTAAATTTAGGATCAGCTCACATCCAACACCCGAGATCATTAACTCAGGGTCGTGCTCTCAGCCTCTGCCACTGATCTGTGGTGCTTGTCCTGCATTTCTCAACGCAGTGACTCAGAAACCCACTGTGCTGTGCCCGCTGGTTTTCTTGCAGCAAACATTTCTGCTCAGGAACCAGCTGCTTCTCTTGGGTCCAAATGCTTCTTCACACACATGATCTGCCTCAAACTTAGGCAATTCCTCACTGAGGAATTTTTTTAAATCTCAGTGAATTGCCATGTTTTCTTCCTATGAGGCAGAAGATCAAAAAAAAAATAAGTATTTCCCTTGTACACTGTGTGTATGTGTGTGACATACTTACACAGACCTACATATTCAATTCCACAGCAGCAATGATTTGGTTCCGTATTTGCAGCCAAGGAAAGCTAGCCATAGCTAGTGGGTAAAATCCAGGTCAGACTTAACTGACACAGAGGAGGAACAAAATTATTGCTTTTGTTTGCAGTCGAAGATCCCATGTTACTGTTGCAAAAAAACTGTATTGTATGGACAAGCTATTTTTTCAAGTAACAGTGAGATCTTTGTAAAGAAACAGAAAGATCCTTTTCTCAGAAGTTCTACATACAACAGTAGAATGCTTGAAGAGCTTGAAAATTCCAGGTGATACACCAGAAACCAGAGTTTAGCCATTTAAAGCACACAAGCATCTTGTCAGGAAAGCAGAAAGAACTATATGGACAAGGAATACTGTCAGAGAAGTAATCTGGATGATATCACAACTAAATTTTACCCCAAGAAACTCATGTGTGCTTCCTCAAAGAGCTGGGAGCTATGTCCTGAAGGACACAGCCTGGCTGGCTGCACCAGTCTGGTGGTCACCTTGCAAAATTTGATGCACATTTGCTAACTTATCTTAGCAAATGGAGAGAATTAGAAGGAAAACCAGTGTTGGTTTCAACATTCAGGACTCAGAAGAATTTGTTTTTGCAGCTAGATGTTACCCTCCTCACCTTTTCCCAAGAATCACATTCATATTGCAAGCTTAGTTCAGGCACTTTTATAAAATGTTCATCTGGAGTAAAAAGTCTGCAAAAATTATTTCTGCATACTTTAAAAGTAGCATTTCAGTCCCACTAAGGTTGATAGGTCCCACCACATGATTATGGTTCCCACCACATGATTATGGTTGTCATCTCTAATGATTTGACTGCTGCCAGGAGACATTTGGAGGCTACTGTATAGCTGTAGTTAAGGTTTCTTCATAAAGAAAAATATTTTCCTACCTATTAAAAAGAAAAAAAAATATACTAAACGCTTTATACAGACAGAATCTGCTACTATGGAAATAAATAACATGGAGTGGAGAAACAGTGTCTTAGCTCCAGGGTAAGCTAAGCTGTGGAATGTCACATTCCCATTTTCTGGATACTAGCTGCTGCTTGGCAGGAGGATCTCCAGGTCTTTGCCATTTGACACGACAGTGCTGTTAGAGCAGCTACTCGCCACGTCCATGGGGGCACCCAGGGAGGAGGCCTGGGAAGAGGTTTTGGTTAGTGGAGCAGGGGCAGCAGGTGACTGAGCGAGGCCGGGTTTCTTTGGAGGAATGGGTGGAGGGTTCCCTCTTTCTGCTCTAGGAATGGTTGGTGACTTAATTCCAGGAGACAATGGGCTTAGCGGACTGGAAACCTTGACAGGGCTTGGAGAGTGACCAGGATCGGTTTTGGGGCTGACAGCGTTTGCCAGGTTTCGATAGTCTGTGCCAAAAGGGGAGCTGTTAGGGGAGACAGGCTTGATGGGGCCCTGCTGGCTGGTGAACCTGGACAGCACCTGAGTGACCGTGTTGCGGGCCAGCTGCTTGGCAGCGGAGTTGTCTGCCAGGGTGGGAGACAAATCCCGGGAGGGTGGGCTCTGCAGGCCACTTGACTGATGGTCCTGCTCTGCTTGAGACTGGAACTTGTGCCGAGCCGCGTGGAAACGCTGGTTGATGCCCACTTGGTAGGAGGACTGGTAGCCAGGGCTGCTGGCAGAGGCTCCCACTAAGCGTTTAGTCAGCACTGGTGAGGAGCAGGGAGAAGGGGTCAGAGAGGAGGCAGCTGTGCTGCTGGGAGACAGGGACACACCAGCAGAAGGGAGCTGGGACATCAGATGCACTGGTGACTCCATTCTCACAGGAGAACTTCCATTCTCCACCGCATTTTCTGAGGCTGCAGCAGATCTCTCCCTTTGAACTTGGCTCTCTGCAGCATTTGTTTGCAGTAGCTCCCCACCCGTCTGCCCGTCTGTGTCACAATGCCCATTGGATTTTGCATAGGAATGAACAGGTGTAGAGGGGCTGGCAAACATTGTGTGAACAACTTTGCTGGTGCCGGCAGGGTTTGCTCGCTCTGCCTGCAGACACTCGGTCTGGCAGGACACAGACTTCACTGGGGGACTGTCAGTCGTGACCCCCCTGGATGTCACCGAGGGGCTGGGCTGCACAGGCTTGGAGGGACTGTGCTCCTGGCAAGAAGCTTCCAGCTCTTTCAGGGCTTTCTTCAGGCATTCCACCTCTTCTTTGAGTGCTTTTGTACGGTTTTCTTCTCTGTTCAGCTTAGCTTTCAGCTGTTCTCTTTCAATGTCAAACTCTGAGAGCTGCTTTTCTACTTGTGCTTCCATCTGCAAACCCCGCTTCCTCTTGGCTGCCAGCTCCTCTTCCAGTTTACTCACCTTACTCTTCTCCTTTTCCAGTTTCAAGCTCAGTTCTGCTGTCTTCTGGCCCTCTTCAGCTGCTTTGGCAGTGGCTTTCTTGCACTCCACAACAAGCATGGAAGACAGTTGCTTGTGGCGTGCCCTTTCCTCCTCCAACTGGCTTGACAGCTTCTTCTGTTCTTTTTCAAACTTTTTCACTTGGGATTTTTCAAACTCCACCTGGAAGTTAAGAACAAAACAGACTGTAAGGGTACCATAAAACCTCCTGAAAGTGAATGCAGAGCAACACCCCACAGGGAACAGGTTCACTGTGTATCTTGGAGAAATTACACAGTAAAAGATGACAATGGCTAAGAAAGAGGTTATTGCCCCAGAAATCTGCAAGACAGTCTGGAATGACTCAGCTTGCACATAGTAACAATTATTACTTACTAGCAGTTTTATCCTGTATGAAATTCAATTGACCTTTAGTGAGATATACACCCAGTCTGTCATGCACTGACTGAACAAGCAAAGCTTCCTTCCACCTCATTTACTACTTTGTCAGTTTGCCTTTTAAAGGTATTTAGACTTTAAAATGCTGATGTGTTATATATGTTTAATAAAGGCTACAGTGCTTGAGTAACAGAAAACAGTGGCTTAAATATTTATTAGTGTCTCTGAACAACACTCCCAGGAGATCTTCCACGACTTACTCTGAATTTTGAGTACCGCAGAGCGCTATCAATTTTAAGTGCAGCCCTGTTCTTCAGAACTCATCAGATTTTGGGCTGAAGTAAGATTTCAAAGCATTTGATTGCCTATTAATACCTTTTAGCACTGCTCAGCTACCAAAACACACTGAGAAATTTCAGGTTGTTTTTCATATCAAGATGATAAAAGCTAGGAGTGCCTTACAGAGGGAGGTTCCTGCTACTCTTTCATCACATCCTTGCCGAGTTCACCGCCCAGGAGCCTGGGGTTTCAGTGGGCTGGGTCATGGCCAGCCCGAGTGGTACCTGCTGGGTGAGCCGCTCCCGCTCCTTCTCCAGCATGTAGGTGACATCGTCCCCCTCTGCCGTGTCCTGGGCGTGCCGCTGTCTCTCCTCCTCCAGGTCCAGGATCACCTGCCCAACAAACATCAGCTACTTCAATGTCCAGGTGCCCTCACAGGCAGGAAGAGATCAGTGCCTTTGTACACATCCAGAATGACATGGGAGAGCAGCCTCAGACACCCAAGTTCAACTCAAATCCTACAGAAAAGCAGCTTTTGGACAAGTTCAATGTATGTTATTATCTGGTCAAATTGAGTCAGTTTGTGAAAGACGTTAGGAAAACCTCACACTGGATCTGTGCTCATTTTACTATTAAATATCTAAATTGCTCACTTTTCCCCCAGACTGTGCAATATCCATGAGAAGTTCATGTTATGAATGGTGCCCTTACCCCAGGGGTTGGAAGGGATCTCTGGAGATCATCCAGTCCAACCCCCTTGCCAAGGCAGGGTCACCTGGAGCAGGTTGCATAGATCAGTCCAGGAGGCTCCTGTGTATCTGCAGGGAAGGAGAATCCACAACCCCTCCACAGCCTGTTCCAATGTTCTGTCACCCTCAAAGTAAGTCAGTTTTTCCTCATATTCAGCTGGAAATTCCTGTACTTCAGTTTGTGCCTCTTGTCCCTTGAAACTCAGAATTTCCTGGCAGGACCAGCAACACAAGGCCCAGCAGGAGCAGAGGTGCTGCGCCCAGGAGCCATGGCACACTAACAACAGGACAGTCCCTGCTGGGGCTCCAGCAGCAGCTCCTACACAGGCTTCTCCCCAGTGCCTTACAGGGATGTGAGGACTCCAGTGTAAAGTTTATATTAAAGAACATTAATTTGTTCTTCCACTTAAGAACAAGATGAGCTCTTGAAGTGAAACTGCTTCCCATAAGGACCCAGTGAAGGAGCTCCTTCAGCTTTAACACTGAATTACATGAATAATTGAAATGCTATTAACTCAACAAAAAAGCCAGAATACAAACTTCCCAAGAGGCTCTGCTGTATCTCATCACCAAAACTAAGCTCTCCCAATACACGCTCACCATGAATTTAGCAGTTCCTCAGTCTTCCTGAAATTTAAGCTTCCAAATAATGCTTAAATATCATCAAGTATACAGGAAGCTTTTCACAGAAGTAGACAGGAAAAGGTGAAAAAATATCTGATTTTACTAGTATGATTTAGCTGGATATTTGGCTGAAAAGTGAAAAACAGCCTTGCTTACTTCTAGTGACTTCAAATTTTTTTGGAAGTACAGTCTGACACCTGACCAAGTACTTTATTGGTGTCAATATTCATTAAATGTGTGTCTGAAGAATAATATGTGCTTCATTAAAAAGGCCAAGTGGCATGAAAAATACTTTTGGTTACTCCATACTTCCTTAGGGAAGCACAAGGAGGTGCTTTCACCTGGCACCAGCTTTTCAATAACCACAGAGAACAGGTCTCAGGCACGACAGTGATAGGTCTGCTGAGAATTCCATGTTCCAGAAACCCTTTCTTGAATTTTGGGAAGCAGTATACTTCCCAGCCGTAAGCTAGCTCCTTTTGGTGTGTCCTAACAAAAACATCCTGTGTATATTTCAAATTCTGGAATTATAACTAATCAGCTCATCAGCTGCATCACCTGGAGTGAGAAGTTTAAACAAAGGTGAGAAGTCCTTTTAGTTACCAAACCTCAGGGCATTTAAGTGTTTTTACTGAAGTTAACGTGTTATCAAAATGCAACTATTAACTCCTGCACATCTTAATTGAGGCAAAACCTACCTTTCTGTGTCTGCTTTCTGCAGCAGCTAGTTGGGATAACATTCTTTCCTGCATATTCTTGCAATGTTTCATCACCACTTTCAAAATAGATAAAGGATTGGAGCATACTGGTTGCTTTTCACCATGATTCCCCTCTTTCAGGGTCTCAAAGTCTCTCTGCAAAGCCATCAGTGGATCACTGATGTTGTATTTCCCATAGCGTTCCTCAATGAACGTGTCCCTGTGCTGGGCCTGCAACACAAAAACAGATTTGCATTTTAATACACTTACACTGGCTAAAGAAGACAGGGCTTTACAGTTAATATTCCTTTTCCCCAGTTTTCCATTTAAGGAGACTTTAACACATATTCATATCCTGTTATCTGCTAGAAATAAAGGAAATAAAGAAAAATACTGCTTTAAAAACACAGCATCTCCACAATATATTCAGTCTACAAACATCCTCATACCACAGCTACCTGCCATGGCCATGATTTACATTCCACAGCTGTGTGAAAGGAAAGGAGGTGAGTACCAGCTCTTGCTCAACAAAAGATTTAATCATTTATTGTCGCATCAGTGAAAGAAGCAGTTGTGTGGTTTCCTTGACTATGTCACCATCAAAGAATTTCATGTTGAGAAATTAAAGAGTTTCATTCTTGCAATCGTCTATAAATCTGTGAATTGTTAATAAAATCAGTGATGTTCTCATCCAGACTAAACAGAGTTTAGTTTCTCAAGAAGCAAGACAGGAATGATGAGGTTTCTTTTGGTGCTTGTAAGAATTAAGCCAACTCACACGTACCAGGCTCTACATTTACAGCATTTAATCGCTGCACTCGATGAGCTCAGAGGTCTTTTCCAACCCCAATTATTCTATGAATCAGCCACTCCACCTGGAAATCTGTTTGTTAGGATACCAATAGGCTTATTCTATCCAGTGATGACTGTTCTAAAAACAAAATTTCATAAACAGACAGATATGAAAGTATTATCTGCATGTTTACCACCATGATAAGAAACCATATGAAACCAAATATTTATGCAACGAAAGACATAGGAGGAAAAACAGATCTAGATTGAAAAGAGCCCTCAGAGCTGTCTTGGCTCTAAGAAATATAATCATTGATTTCCAGTGAAATGGTTCTGGGCTGAATTCTGAGCATATGTGAAAACCTGTGACCGTGTTTCATTCCCCTGCGTGTTACTGACAGCACGACCCTGAGCCCAGCAGAGCTGATGCTCCTGCCAAGAAATAGCACCTGAACAGGAGACTTCAACTTGATTCCCCTTGATTCATATTGTCTTGTAAGGACTGGTTACCATAACAATTCATACCTTTTCTTTTCTACAGAGTATAAATCACTGGTCTGTTCTGCACTGGCATGTCCTCAGTGAGGACACAGAAAGATGTGGGTTTTTCCTCTGCACGAGACACCTGCACCACGGAAATGCCAGAGTGAGCCCCGGGACCTTTATCAAAGTGCATTTAATTTAGAAGGTATTTTAGCATGTGTGACCTACAGGAGAGTTCTAATCCTAAATGCACTTTTCCTGCCAGAGCACACACACAGAATGTCTTTTCCTTGAGCAACTGCCCCAAACAAATGCTGCCTGCACCTTCTCAGGTGTGCTTCACCCTTCTGCTCCCAGCTGGGCAGAGCACAAAAAGCAGATAACCCATTCTAAGTCAAGCACAGCAGCTTTTTGGAGCTGGTGGAAGGCTCTAAACATGAGTCCCACACAACCCCAACTCTGCTGATGCTGGGAATGGCATTCAGCTGAACAAAGCTCCCTGCTTTGAATGCAGAGCCAGCCCATGCCAGCCTCACTGTGCACTTCCCAGAAACCCTTTCAGGGAGCAGGAATGGCAAACTGTCACCCATTTCTTATGGGACTGCACAAGGACATCATTTAGATAGGAAAGACTGAGCCTGACTCAAATGAAAAGACAGCTCAGAAGCCAGAACTTCTTGGAATGGCTCTTTTCTGATGTCCCAGTATCAAAACCACAAATGCTTCCCTCGAGCACACAAGAGCAGGAGTCACAGAATCATGGAACACCCCCACACAGCAGCTGGTAGAGCTACACTGGAACAGTGAGAGTTAAACAATAAAACTTGGCTTTACTCAGAAAGCTGGTGGGATTTTCTGGTCCCACCTGCATTCTGAAATGTGGCCATGTGATTAACATGAAATAAACTAAAAAAAAAGATTTTTGCTCTTAAAAGGAAAAGTGTTTGCATTACCTTATAAGAGGCATACAAAACCCAACCCAAAATATCTTCCCCATGACCAAATTAGAGACATTCGTCCTGTGATTCCAGTTTGGAGCTGGATTTTAACCCTCCAGCAAACAAACACACAGGAACAGCTCACACTTACAGATACCCCTCCTTCTCTATCAGCAATATCCATCAGGAACTGTGGATACCTTTGATCAGAGCTTCAGATATTGTTCTAACTTTACACAACAATAAAAAGGAGAGGAAGGAAAAGATCAGCCCTGGAAATGCGAGAGCAGCCCTGGATAATGGGGCAGCCCTGGTTTAATGAATCACAGGAAAAACTACAGGGTTTTTAAAAATTTTTTAGGAACAGGGAATCTTCTGTTTTTCTGAAGCATTTATAAAAATGACTCAATGCAACCTCAATATAAGTGTGGAGGGAACTTCTAAGTGACTCAAGCATTAATAAGTCTGTAAATATGAACTGGGATCTCCATCCAGCTGGCCTAACTGCTTTGACAGATGAGCTTCATCCCAACTCATGCCAGTGCTGGCCATTCTGCACAGAAACATGGGAGAGACCCTTCAGAAGGGCACCAGTGCTTCAACTGTGTAAACAAACCTTGCCTTTACTGCTGGGCAAGTTCTTCCTAATAAAAGCTCCAAAACAGGAGATTAAGGGGATTTTTGCAATACTGAAGGTGTAACAAAAGCCATGTTTTCCTCTGCTCCTCACAGCACTGGGCTCTGAACTCTGTTGAATTTAGTGGGGTGGTTTATTTCCTGTTTGGGAAAGAACAAGAAGTTCTTCCTTGCTACTCTGAGCAATTAAGTATTCTCCTGAACCAGCATGACAAACAGATGAGACTATCATAACATCAACAGCTTTCTCAAGTCCAGCTATTCTTCTTTAGTAGCCAGCAGAGCATAAACATTTAATTAAAGTTGTCTAGACTAGAAAAGGTCTTAACCAGGTCATCTTACACTGACCACATCAAGTTTGCAAAAACAAACCCAGTGCTTTGGCATTTGGGCCACTGTGCACTTGGAAACGCAAATAGGGATTTTCCAGCCCGTGACACCTCTGTGCTACAGCTCCTACAGAGCAGCCACCTGGGTCACCTAAATCATCGAGGCAGCTCTTGGAAAATTAACTCACAGTGCCATAATCTCAGAGGTTATTTTATACAGGTGTGGGAGTGTCACAGAGGGTGACTTCTGCCATGGCTTGTGCTCCTCCCCGAGACAACTCTGCAGCTCAACTTCTCTGTCACTGGAGGTCACGTACAAACATCTTCAACACTTCTGATTTTGTCCTGTCTGAACTGGATTCTACCTTAAATACAGTTGTTGTTCAACTTCCAGAACAGAAGGAACTTGATGATGGAAGAGAAACACTCTGTTAGTGAGCCCAGAGTGAAAAAAAATCAATCTGGATCTCAGATCCCAGCATAGAAAACGCAAATCCACAGGAAATAAGGCTTAAATAAAAAGGAAATAAGGTTACAAATGCAGTGTTAGCTTAGGAGTGGAAAATTTTGTTTGAACACCAGAGATGACATTTGTACCTCCAACATCAGCAATGGTGCTTTGAAAGAAGATGCAATTCTGTGCAATTAGATCTTCGAATTTAGTACCTCCACCTCTATCATCCCAAACATGCAGAACTGTGAATTTCCCACCAAAACATTTTCAAATTCCAGAGGCAACTAAATGGACTATTTAGCAATTTTCAAGACTATTAAACTGACCTCTCCCAACAGGAAAAGAAGATAACATATGAGCTTGGGGTGCTTTTAAAAACAAGAAGGAACTATACATGTGAACTACCCTTAAAAATAAAATTCCAGAAGATTGGAAAAGTTAGGCATAAGTAGAGAGGGTTCCACATGAAGCTGGCTGGCTTTGAGCTCAAGTTTGGGAATTGCCCACTGCCAGTCTGTTTGGGAAGAGATAATTCTGATTTTATGGGGCAGAAGCAATATCTGACCCAACTGAAAAGATGTTTCCTGTGCAGGCAGGCAAAGCAAAGGCTTTGCTTTGTTAGGAAAAAGATACTGTTTCCTCTTGGGATTTCTAGGCTGTTTTGGGATGAATGTTTCCCATAACCTATTTCTCTATTTTTTAAAATAAAATATTTCCTTCTACTGAAACCTTGTTTATGCGACAATATTCTCTCTCTCTTCAGTAATCTTTACAACTTGTTTTACTGGAACGTCAAACGGGGAATTTCCAAGACTTATTTCAAGTGTTTTTTGGACATCAAGTAGAGCATTTCTCTTCCCTGTAATTTCAGAGTTCAGGTTTTAACCCTTGGTACAAGACAAACACACTCTTAATTAACTATAGCTACTGAGTTTGCAGTTCTCCAGTAATAATTTGCACAGAAATTCCTCCTTCATGTAGCAGAGAGTGGAATAAGCTTTAAATAGCTCCTTACTGCCTTGAACTTCCTTATTAGCTTCTCTCTCCAGAGACAGAAGTTGGGAATAAAGACAGGCTGAGGTCACAGCAACCACTGACAGAGAGAAGGGAAATGGGGGTGGGGACCACTTGCTTTGCCCAAAAATAAATGTCAAAATGCTGAAGTGGGATTTCCAGTGTTGCATTAGCTCCAGCTCTGCAGCAATGCCAGGCACAGAGCCACCAAGTAAATTGCTCAAACGCAGCATCTGTCTTAACTGCCATCATTATATCAAGTGAGCAGACCTGACAAACGAGAGCTACCCATATTACCCAAGTAAGACCTGCTCTCAGCTTTGAAAAATAGAAGTTTTCTTAGGAAATGTCAAGCAGCACAAAACTGCAACTTCTTTCCCTGGGAACTTCTGGTGAAAGGCGGGCTGTGCCTGGCTCCCAGCACCCTGGGATGGTGGTCCTGGGCCTGCACAGTGCTCAAGAACGGCACTCTGGTCACCCCTAAACCGGGGAACCCAGCGACACCCAGACAGCTGGAATTCAGAGCAGGAGCCCTTCCAGCATGGAAGTCATTCCCACCTCTCTGCTCCTGGCTCAGCACACACCTGGGTGCTGTGAAGGTGAGGAGAGTCAGCTTTTGAAAGACACTGGCAAACGGTGCTGCTTCAAGCAAGAAATAAACAAAAAATTCCCCAAGGTTGCAAGAAAAGCTGTAAGGAATGCCTGCATTCCAGCAAGACAGCACCCATGGGAACACTGCTGCATGGAAGCTGCTTTGTAAGTGATGCATAAGCCCAGTTTGCCCCATCTGTGAAAGATTTAACAGCAGGAAGGTTTTGTATTACTGAACTTTTCTTTTTACTTAAACAAGAGGTGGACTTACATTTTTGAAACTGCACTGTAAACCTAATTTCTAAATCCACTAACAAACAGCACTTAGTTTTGCAATGCATTAATGTTGCTTTATAGTGAATCACTGAACTCAGAAGCAAAGAGATGAATACCAGCTCCCAGTCATTAACACAAAATAGTTTCTATTCCAGTGTAAATTGCCTGAGGCCTTATTAACATAAAAGAATAAGTCAGAAAGCTGTTTCCTGTTTTCTAAAAGTAAACAGAACTTCAGTTCTAACGTATGGAAAGAACAGGGAGGAGGGAACAAAGTGGTCTAACACAGTGATAGAGATCCATTTAAATATTGAATTGTTTCCAGTCATGGTGTGCTATTTCCGAAGGCAAACCTGTGGTTCATGCAATCCTTCCTACACAGCAATAAGGACTGAGAGTCTAACTCTCAGGATTATGCAAGTCTCTGACAGCATCTGGGTTTTTTGGATGATATAAACATAATTATAACTACAGGAAAAGGAGCACAATAAGAAATGAGGCTTAAAATCTGTTCCAAGGAGAACATTGAGATTTATGTAGTGGACAGGAAGCTACTTTCAGGCAAAAAAAAAAAAAAAAAGCTTTTTTTTTTTCCCAAAGAGTTTTTAAAACAGAGGAAGCAAACTGAAGCACTGGGAAAGAATATTTTGAATACAGTCAGTTTGTCAGACAGCAAAGGAAGAAAGGGTCAAGATTTGGGGAGAAGGGGTGAAAAGAGGGAGAAAAAAGAAGCAAGTTCAACAAGCAGTGTCTGGAACGCCTGGCTCAGCAGCTCGATTTTGACACGGAGAGGGAACGGGGCCAGTGCCAGCCAACAAGTGCCTAACACCGTGAGGCAGAAGAAAACTATTTTAAGCTTTGTCATCTGCACGCATGGATTCTCTCTGCTAAATGCCAGATGCTAAATGTTTGTCTCTAAGCATGCAGGAATATCAATTATTGCAGACTGTACTACCATTGGATTACGTGTTTACAAATTAAGGTACTCTTCCTCTGCAAGTGCTTGTCCTTTTCTATCATGTACCAAAGGATTTGACTCAACCAGAGCTCGGAAGCATTTAAATCTGAAGCAGAAGTAAAATTAGCCCATGAAGGGAAATGTGTTTTTGTTATGTGGGAAGCAAACAGGCAGACAAAATTCTGATTTCCAGCCACTGACATCTATGTGTTTAACATAACTGCTGGAGAAAATCACTGCTGTGGTTTAGGATTATGCAATCCCCTAATAAAGTTCAGAGGATTGAACTCCACCCGCTCCCAACATATGTCCACATTTAACACAAAACTATTACTCTTCCAAGGAAATCCAGCTGCCAAGGCAGGTACTGTCCATAACACTTAGGGAACAGAGAGAGCTGTGAGACCCTGTCAGACAGTTCCTTCCTCTGTGTGTGGAACAACCAGCTTCCCCCAGCCCTGGATGTCCCAGCTCCTCTCAGTGTAAATTACTTAATTTGTCCAATATATGCAAGTCAAACTAAATGCTCTCAAGTGTAAATCTTTAATTCAGCCTTAGAAGGTTTTTTTTCTTCAGGGCAGTACTTTCATGCATCAAAACGTGAGTAAACAGATTAGCAAGGTTTCCTTTAATTAGTCACACACAAAGTCTTCTAGCCAGTGAGGCATGGTAAAGCTGTTACCACAGTTACTATCAGCAAACAATGAGAAAAACAGTGTAAGGCCAGAATTTCTCTAGCTGGATATTCCAAATAAATGGACAAAGCAAAGCTGGAAGTTCTCTGCTGCTGAACCTTTGCCCAGCCACCAGATTAAGCAGTTACATGACTTTTCCTTCCATGTATCAAAAGGGCAACAGGGCTGCTGCCAGCAGGAAGCCAGGCTTGGGCTGCAGCATCACAGAACAAGCTTTTGGACCTGAGGAGCAGCACAGCTGGAGACCTACAACATCTCACAGCGCTGCAGGCAGAGGCCACATTCCAGGGGTGGCAAATTTTCCCTGAGATCACTCTCAGGAGGCAGCAAGAGCCAGCTTGGATCTGAAGCTTTCATTGCCCTTTCCCACCACCTCCAGCTTTCCTCACAATCTGAAACACTACAGCATATCCCTTAGAGAGGAAAGGGAAAATAGCACTAACCTTTGATTAGCTCAGTATTTTATACTCCATAATTATCAAGCATAGGTTACAATTTCGTTTAATTTCTTCTCAGTTATGAGTACTTGACAAATTATGTCAAAGGGTATTCTTACTGTATTAATCTCCTCACGCAAGAGGGAACTGCAAGTTAAATTTCAACAGGAAAGATAATTGCTTTACACTACTGGAAAGCAGGCAATAAAAAGTCTGTGGAATGGAGCTGCTACATTTCTTCCCATCAGTCTCTCTGTGCTCCATTATACACATTTTACACTGAAATACTGAAGTGAAGCTTGTTTTGGTAACACATTCTGACCACACACAATGAAAAAAACAGATCTCAGGACAGAGGAGAAAGTGTGTTTCAAAACAGAAACCAAACCTTCCACCTGACCAACAGTTTTGAGAAGGTAACAATATTCCTCCCAAATAAAAGGAATATCTAAATGCAAAAGCAACTAACAACAAACATAAGTATCCTGACTGTTCTGGAGAAGGATATCCCTCCACTCCCCTAAGAGGTGTTTGAAATCAAGCTAGAGAAACTTCTGCTGGAAAAGCAAGCCCCTGCAGCTCTCAGGCCTGCAAGCTGCCATTCCTCTTTTGAAATAGCTGCAAGTTTTAAACAGTATGAGAAGTGACAGGTCAGCTTGAAAAAGCCTTCAATATTCAACCCTGACACAACTAATTTCTTCCAAAATTGACCCCTGCCATCATTTATACCACTGTTTTGTCCACAGTGTCAACCAGGCATCCTTCAAAGAGCAGCAGAATTACACACAGACAATGTATTTTAAAAAATAATTTCCAGTCTCAATATTAACACAGCAAACTGTGCAGAGAGCACCACAGCCCACACCACCCGATGCAGCTCAGCAGCAGCACAGAGCCCACACCACTTAGCCAGTTTTCCTGCACCATGAGCAGTTTTCCTCCACCTGCCAGAAGCGGCTCCAGCACCACCCCTGCCTTGTCCCATCACATGCCCTCACAGCACCCCGACCTCAGCTGCACTGACATGGATTGAAAATGGCTTTTTGAAGCAGTTTTAGCTGGCATCTGCCTCACTGGAAGGTTACACTAATGCTCGTGCCAGCAAAGGGGAAGAATAAGTAGCTGAGCACTCAGGGCTGCTGCTCTCAGCAGTGCCAGCTTATGGTGACTTAGCCAACACAAAGCCATGGATGTTTTTTACTTAGTGTGACGTTACTGTCACTAAAAGTCTAATCTGTGATCCCTCTTGGCGAGGAGAGTTTCTGCTTTAAGCAGCCCTCCTTGCTAAGGGAGAAAAAAACCTACAAAGGAATTCTTATAGGCCTTTTACACAGCAGAAACACAAGGTTCTTTATCAGAAAGGATGAAAACACACGCGTAACACTGTACTTCAATACCAAAGTGCTTCTTGCAGCCAGCTTCCAATAATGAATTCCAAGACAAAAATTATATACAGCATTTATGATGTAATCCTGCTGATATTAAGATGGGATTCTGAACCAGTAATAAATCTTTACCTCTGAACTTCACCTTGGATACAAGCACTCTGCAGAACTTACAGTAGTACTGTTGTCATGTTTGTTTCTTATCCTGATACTTAAAACCTACCTTTAAAGCCTCTATGACAAGATCTCTTGCTTCTAATTCTCCCTCAAGAATGCTAAACAGCGTCAGTAGTTCTGGTTTGCTGAGTTTTTCCAGATTCATCCTGAAAACCTGAAAAATAATGAAACCTAGTTTAGTAGGTATTTCCTTGGACATTAAAATCAGTATTCAAAGCTATGACGTGTAATTTGCATTTAACTTCAGCTCCCAGTTTTTTGGATTGCAAATTGCCCTGAGGGGGGATCATTTTCTTTCCAGCTTCCAAGAGCAGTTGCAGAAGATGCATTTGTCACCCTCTCCCAAGGGACACGAACACATGCACGCCCAGATGGTGACGGCAGAACGTGAAGGCTAACAGGACCGGACAACATTCACCAAGAAGTAGCCAAAGTTAACAGGAGAGGGGAAAACCACGGATATTTAAAAGTCATATTGATTACACATCTGCATCACACAGCTGCAAACATCACCGAGGAGCTGAGATGAACGCAGGCCAAGCCAGGCCACCCACAGGAACTCGACAGTGATGGGAATGTTGCAGTGCTGAGATACGCTTCCTGGGAATGCCACTATCCAGACTAACAGAACAGGCCCAAACCACTTTACAAAAATCAATGCCACAGAAAATACACACTTAATTACTATTCTTTCAAACTGTTTCAATATCACCATCAGTTATTAAATATAATTTTACTGCCTACATACGAGATTCATCATCTAAGCTGCACAGAAAGAAGCTTTATACTCCCTTGCATCTTTGCTGATATACTTAATACTGTCCAGTAATAACCCTTTTTATTACATTATTTTGTTAAAAATGGAAATAATTTCAGACTAAATCCTTGTCTCTGATGCAAATATACCCATTGATACAGTCCTGTGCTTTGTACCACCATCAAATACACTTTTCTGAGTCCAAGTCATGTCCATCTTTCACCATGCTTTGTGTCAAGCAGAAAATGCTACAGCGTGAGGAAGCTACTCAGAGATATCAAACTCCAGTGGCAAGTGATAAAGGGTTAAATTAGCCCTTTCTGGAGAAGTCTATCTAGCTAAAACATTCAAGTGAAGTCTAGTTTGTCTGAAGTCACTGCTCCTTTACAACTGATTTGCATAACTGTGCCTTGGAGAGTTATACACAAAAGCAAGTTCTGTCTTGTTTTCGCCAGAGCAGTTTTCCAGTCGCTGGGAACAGAAAATTCTGTAGTCTTCATACAGCAAGAGAAATCTCCTCTGTGCCCCTCTGCTAATCAGGGAAGTGTCTCATCACACACTCACATTCTTGCCTCACACAGTGCTCTACATGAAATTCCAGAAAGCAGCAACGTTTCTTACAGGCTCTCCTGGCTCACCCTCCCACTGGCATGGGCTGCTCAAGGAAACGCCAGTGGAAGTGACCACGACTGGCTGTTCCAAAACCAAACTGAACTGGACTCCACAGATCTGTCAGCGTCGCATTTCCGTTCCCTACTGCAGATCCATTCAAGAAGAAAATCCACGAGTGGAACGTTTGGGAAATCTGTTCATATTCGTCATCGTGTCAGCCTGATCAAGAAGCCTGATCAAGACTTGACACAAAGGCATAATTTAGGAAACTCACTGTATTAACTCCAAGCACATTTCTGTGGGCCAGGGCAGTGCTGGTCACTCTTCAGCACTGATCACTTCAGATCAGCCAACGGACCTCGACAGAGAGATGTCCAGGGTGGGAGCCTGACCATCTCCCCCAGGTCCGGACATGGCTGGAGGGTTCTGTTGCCGTGGGGAGCCTGGCTAGCTGAGACCACGTGGAAGGAGTGTGACTTACAACTTGGTCATCTTAGAAAAATGAGAGGAGAAGGCAACAGAAACAGCAAAGAAATGCCAAAACATAAAGCAGCCACACAGAGTTAGAAAAGACAGAGCCTGGTGCTAGTCTTTGTTAATTACCATGTTTGTGTTGGTGCTTATGTCAAAGCTGCAACATTTCCCTGGGCAGCCTTTAAATGTGGAATATCCATATATCTCCTTAGGAGATGCATGGCTTGGTTTCAAAACCATCTCAGTCCTTGCTCAGACTAAATTTACAGGTTCTAAGACTGAATCAATACCGATGGGAAACACCTTTTATTGCCAGATACTCACCAAGCTACAGAAGTGTTGGGGTATGATAAACCAGACTGAAAAAGGAGAAGCTTCCTTGGAGATCTTAGAACAAAGTGTATCATATAATTCTGTTACCCCAGGACAGTAAGTGTTGAACATGACTGTGTCCATGCTTTTCCCTTAAAAAGAGATAACGTGGAAACGTGCAGCTGCACCTCCCCTTGAGCTACCAAACAGCTCAGTCTTATAGCAAGGACAGCTACCAGCTGCAGTTTGGTATTTTAAAGCTATTAGTCAGGGCAGCAATAATTTCTACTCTATATTCTAACCACTCCTATTGTGACTTGTGCTTCCCAGTGTTATAGCAATAAGCCATGCTATTCTTGCCATGCCTCTGTAGTCTTTAATGTGCTCAATAACATAAACAAACCCTGTCCTAAAATATACAGGTAAAAATACTTCAGAGAAATAAAGAGCAGGAGCCAGTTTGCACAGCAATCATTTATCTAACAACAAGAGGTAACATTAAAGGTACATAAGTGGTACAGCCTCAGCTTCCTCATGTGCAACCTGCTGCTAGAGAAGATCTCTACCTGCTTTGTTTGTACCAGTTACCCCCCACTGCCGAGGGAACAGACTGGGAGCAGATACTACAAATAAAGTCACTGCTCTAAAAAACCACCAAAATGTACTTGTATTCTCCACTGATCTGAAGGGAACTTTCAGAACACACCAGGCAGATGTCTGTTATGCTGAATGGATTACAATCCCAAGCATTCCCTTTAAGGGCACTAGGGAGCTGAAAACTGGGGGGGAAGAAAAGCCCTATTCATTTTATGTTATTATTTTACAGGAGCAAGAAGCATCTCTGGATCAAAGAGCCAATAAGCATGTATTTGAGCTCCTTTTCCCCTATCCAAACCTAAATCCAAACCCATTCCCAGCCCTCCAGGCTCCTGAGGTGACTTTTCCAAGGCTGCTTTCAGGCTACACACCCCTGTGCCTTCCCTCATCCCACTTTTTAACAAAAGATCACACCAACTCTATTCAATTACCCAGTTCTCCCCCTTGCAAACAGCCCCGTTCTACCAAAGGGATCTGGACACTTCAGCTGGGGAACTTGATCCTCTACTTCCAAACCTTTAACCAGAAGACAGAGCTTCCCAGCATCAGAAACAAGATCTAGGGGAACATTACACCTTTACATCCAGGGAAATACACTGAGTGCACTCACACAGATCACAAACCACAGAGGCCTTGTTATTTAGTCTGATGATATAAATATTTTCCCTGAGTCTGAGATATACCACCATTTTTGGACAATAAGCCAAGCCAGAGTTTAGAGCATAAACAAAGATAATTACTTTCTGCTTGCCTAAAGGTGAGCTTCCTTTCAGCTATGGACTGCTGGAGTCTCCTCAGCGGACCCATGCCCACCCCCCAAGGAGATAAAACTCTTCTAAGAAGGTTATTTCCCAGTATTTAACTGAAAATAACTATCAAGAGCAGTTTAAGTGTACGTACAACCACACCAGCCAACAAACCAGGGGGAGTTATCTTTGGCATGTGCCACTTGAGGAACAAAAGAGATAAGCTTGCTGCCCCTGGCAGCTCCTCCATGTCCTCAATCACGGCGCGATGATTATGAAACCATTCCAAGTTACATTTCACTGGTCTCACAGACACACGGGCACGAACGCACCGAAAGAATGTTGCCAGCACAAGAGAACCTCACCCACCAACTTCAGCAAAGGTTGGAGTCGGGGGCAGGAACCAAAGAGCAGCTGAACGCGCAGCCCCGAGGCACTGGGAGGGCAGCTTGTCAAGGGGAAGCTTCAAGATCCTCTGCGAGCCCTTGGCTCAAAACTCTTCTACTTTATAAAAAAAAAATCATGAAGAACAAAGCTTGTGTTCCTTCTTCCTCTGAAAGAGGGTATTTCCTAAACCTACACCAATGCAACAATGCCACAATGTCAATAATCCTGAATCAGCTTAGTTTTCTTTCCTGTGTTCCTGAAGAGGAACTGGTATTTTCCAGGAGCCAGCATGGGCAGTCGTATATATTCACATTCATGGGAGAACCTAAATGACCAGTTTGAGAAGTCCTGATAGACAAGTTCCCAAAACTGCTGCTGTGTGTATCGGGCAGTGTTTGAGCTGTTCCAATAATTACATTATGTTTATGTAATGAAAAAAAACTAAAATAGACTTAATAGTTGTGTACCCACAATGCTACCTGGCATTGCATCAGAACTGTGGGGAAATAGGTTAAAATGAGAAGTGTTTTTATCTCCTTCACCTCTGTATCTCAGCCCTAAAGGAGAAAGGACATCTACCCACAAAAAAAACTATCCTCACCCCATTCATTTTTGAAGTAATACTCAGAATGTAGCAAATTAGCAAAATTTTGAGCATGAATTTTCGTGTGGGTCCTTGAACAGCCCCTGTGCAGCAACCGGAGCTCCTCGAGAGAGAATTCAAACCATCGCTGGCTCCTCTGACCTTCAGCCCCCCCCGCCCGGGGAGCCGCGCCCCCTCCTGCCACACGATCGCTCGTGACCCCGGCACCGGGACGGGCGGACACCGCGGGTCACCCCGGGACACGGGGCTGCTGCAGCCGCCAGCGGCGCAGCCGGCGCTGCCCGGGGACCGGCACCGTCCAGGCGCCGGCATCGGGGAAGGGGTGGCAGGGGCCGGGCTCGGAGGCTCCCGCGCTGCACCGGCCCGGTACGACCGCGGCGGACAAAGAGAAACGCCGCACCGGAGCCCGCGGCCGCCGCTGCCCGGGGACCCCGGCCGCGAGGGAGGAAAGGGGGTGCGGTGCGGGGAGCAACAACCGGCTCCATCGCCCCTCGGTCCGCCGGGCCCGGCTGGACCGGGCAGCGACGCCCAACTCCCGGTAACGCCCCCCGGCCTCCGCGCCCCCCGATCTCCCCCGTTCCCCCCCGATACCATCCCCTCCCCGCCGCCTGCGGCCGCCCTAGTCCCGACTGCGGCCGCCCCCGCCCGCAGCGGGGCTCGGCCCCGCCACCGCCCCTCTCAGCCCCCGCGGGCCGGGCCGCCCCACACCTGCCTCTGCCCACCCGCAGGGGCAGCGCCACGCCAGGACGGGCCGGAGCGCGCCGGGCCGGACCGAGCCGTGAGCGGGACCCGCGCCCGCCCCACCGCACCGACCTGCCCT